>NW_010549162.1:8824-13991 GCF_000687285.1 Phaethon lepturus | reverse complement strand
GGGAAAGAATCTAAGCTATGCGAGAAAGTGAATTTCAAATCTTTTCGAAACTCTGTTTATCTCATCTGTTTTCTTTCACATAAAACATCGTATTGCAGAATATCAATTTGTCTTAAAACTAGAGCTACAGTTACAAGCTAAGCATTCCACCTCACCATGATGAAAAACTTCCTTACTGTGAGGGTGACGGAGCACTGGAACAGGCTGCCCAGAGAGGTTGTGGAGTCTCCTTCTCTGGAGACCTTCAAAACCCAACTGGACGCGTTCCTGTGCAGCCTGCCCTCGGTGATCCTGCCTTGGCAGGGGGTTGGATCAGATGGTCTTCAGAGGTCCCTTCCAAGCCCTACCATTCTATGATTCTGTGACTAAACCCATTTTTTAAAATGTAGACACTAAAATAGAAATGTTTTCATTTCTATACTCATCTCTTCACTTAGGATCTTTATTCTTGTACGTGCTGTAAATTCTTCAACTTTCTGCTGTTTGAAGAGTCTTAATATCTAACATTTTTGTGCTCTTAAGTAAAAATATTAAGTGGAATTGTATATTCAACTTTCCAAACTTCTCATGGACAAGCTAAAAAACTTAATTCTAAATAAATGGAAATTAATATATTTTTCCTAACTTTAATGCTGATATTAGCTGTGCAGTAGATGCTGCTTTCTCAGTACAGTGAAGTATATTTTCATGTATTCAATTTTGAAGGATGAATAGGTAATAAACCTTTTAATTTGCTCTTAGGATGAACTGGTATCCAGATCGAGAACACGCTATTATGCAAACTCTTTACAGCACAGAATTAAAAATCGGGTATGGCAGACACTTCTAGTTCTTCTTCCGAAGCTTGATCAGGTATTGCTCTTCACTATGAATTCTTATTCTATAAATAAATAAATATGCTTTCAGGAATAATTTGGTGAAATGCAAACTGCATATGTTAAATTACAGCAGTAATTACTACAGGCCTGTAGTCTCTGTGGCTGATGTAGACATTTTGTGTAGTTCCATTCTTTCAGTCTGAAGTCATGGATTTATGGTGCATTTCTAGAGGTCACAGGAAACTGGTTCTTGGATCTGTGAATTACGGGGAACTAGATTGTTTCTGTTAAAACTAGCTAAAACTCTGTACTGACTATCTGATTTAAAGCTTTCCATTCAGTAAAAATGTTGCTACTTTATGAACACTCAGAAAATTGAGAAATTTTAGTTTAATGCTTCATAATAAAATATTTGAAACTATAATACAGAAATTAGATGGTTCTAAAATGTTTTATTTTTAAATACTCAAATTATTTCTAATACTACAATAAAGATGAGAATGTTCTTTATTTAGAATTGTTTTCTTCATGGAAATAACTCTTAACAATATACTAAGTGATTATCCGATTTTGTTTCCTCAGAAATTTTTGTGTGGAACCCTTGACAAAGTTTTCCAGGCTGGATTTGGTAACAATCAGGCATCTGTGAAATACTTCATAGAATGGATTGTTATCTTGAGTCTACATAAATACCCCCAGTTCCTTAATAAATTCTGGGATTGCTTTTGCTATGTAAGTAATAACTTTGGCATTCACTTGAAGAGTAATTTGAACAAAGAGGGTACGTTATTTTCAATGTATTCCAGTTTTCCTTTAGAAGCAGTGGGTTGTAGGGGAGATTAAATTAACTTGGAAGTGAGCTTGGACTATAGTCTGAGACATGTAGAAATTTGTGATATAGAAGTGGCTGAAGACAAGTGAATTCTTCCGGTTGAGAGATTTCCTTCTATAATGTACTACTCTGGTCAGAGTAGAGCTGGCATAGTGAGTCAGAGTACTCTTTGCAGTTGCCAATGTAAGAGGCATCAGGAACACGCAGATGCCCTAGATTCTGAGTTTGGGAAGATACTGCAAAGTCACTTGTGGTTTCCACACCCAGCTTTTGTCTTCTGCATCTTGTTTGTCAGTGGGGACATGGCTTGCATAACACATACTCAGTTTGAAGCTTTTATATGGACGTCTGTCACAGTGGAGTTCTGTAATGTGATTCCAAAACTGGAGGCAGGGTTTGAATTCGTGAAAGTCATGAAAAGGTTGACTGAGAACTGTCTTGCTAGCATTTCATTTTTATATCTTGGGTTCTTCAAGTAATTACCTCTAAGACTTGACCTGTATCAATTGTCTGTATTGATATTCTTGAATTTGTTAGCATTGTACATTGGGGCTGAGTAGAAAGTGTATGTACTTGCATCTCCTCCAGCTTATAGGAAGACATGACTTGCAGTCGTGCCTCTGCTGAAGTTCATCACTCATAATATTTAAATGTAAACATTGTCTTGCTTATCAAATAGCCTAGATGCTACTGTAGTTTTTTTAAAAGCCAAACAGTAGGAAGAGAACTAAAATTAAAGAGAAAAATTGCAAAACTATATATATAAATTTTTCACCCAAAACCAGGCAGGTTATTAATACTACTGTGAGACAACTTCTCTTGCTAGTGATGTGTGCTGCAATGCTGTGGCAAAATGGATGAATAGGAACTATGTAAGGATAAGTGGTGAACAGATGTGTGGAAACTCATTTCTTCCAGTACAGAATGTGGGTGAGGCTGATGCTAGGCTTTTTGTTCTGTGTCCAATACCCGGAAAAGAATCCCCAAGGTTTTTATAGGGTTTAGGGCTTTTTGGTGGGGGGAGAAGGGGATATGGTGAATTTGGGTTGAATTTTAGCTCATTTACGCTGCTGTATACTTCGTTCTGATTGATGTGTTAGTAAAAAGCAAATAACATGTTAGGAAAAATGAAATCTTAATAATAGGAACTTCGTATTTTAGTAAGTCTTGCTGTGGAATCTCATGGTTTTTTAATAGTGTTGATATTGCGTCTGCAGAACATGCTGTAAAAAAAAAAACAGGGTATAAAAACATTTTATATATGCATATTTCTTTTTACATTCTCTTTTGCTTTAGGATGAAGAAAAGCTTAAAACAAGCATCTGCACATTTTTATCAGTGTTATCACACTTTGACATCGTTCTTCAAAATACCTCAGAGAAGGTAAGTTTGACTAAAAGTGTTCATTTTTATTCAGTTGCACTGTATATGGATTTCTGGAATAACACATTTTTGCAGTCTGTTTTCAAAACCTTTTTAATACCTACTTCCTACTAAGGTATCCTTTGATGTGGAAAACACTAACTCTTCCTGTCACCTCTGTAGCATAGTGGACTTAGGAAAACAAGGTAAATGGCAGATGTCCTGGATACATAGGGCCTCGTTACCTGTGAGTTTTTCTAGAGTAGCTGCTCCAGTTTTACCTAAATGTGCACCTGGGTTTGTTTTTCTTGCTGCTCTTGTTTAATCTGCATGAAATTGGGCAGGGATAACCTAGAAGGTGATGATCTTTCTACAGAATAACAGCACTCAAATATGGAGCTCTTTGGCAACAGCTAGTCCGTATTACATTTAGCATTCTTTATTTGGAATTCTCAGGTTTTTTTATGGAACTTCAAAATAGAGAGTGAAATACAGTCAGATGTTACGTTAGGTCAAATACTTCACTTCTGTACTGTTTGCATATATTTGCAAGATCAGCTTTCTGAGTGCTAGAAAATCAGAAGTTAATAGAGGTTTCCTTGTATGGAGAAATACAATTTTTAAAGCAAATTAATACATTTTCAAAACACAGGTAGGGCTTTAGGTCTGAAGAAAGGAAATTAGGACCATGTTCTGAAGCCTGCATTTGCACATATATGTACTGTTAAAGCTTTGGACTTTCTGAGAGGTTGTTTTTTGAGGAAGCCACTGTTTCTTGGGCCACTCTTGCTTTTCTGCTTCTAAATGGTATGTTAAGACTTAACATAAATGAAACATCCCTATTCTTTTTTTTTTTTTTTTTAGAAGCCGGCTTTGAAGAAAGCCCTTATAGTTGTTCTACAGTGGTGTTTCAACCATAACTTCAGCGTTCGACTTTATGCATTAGTTGCCCTTAAAAAAATCTGGGGTATGTGCAGAATGTTGCATGTGGAGGAATTTGAAGCTCTGACACCAGTTATTGAATCTAGCCTTCAACAAGTGGAAAACATGCATGGCACAGGGTTAGTAACATTTTTCTGACTTAAAGCTTAATATTGTTCTTCTGAGCCATTTGCAGCAAGGCTAATTTTCTAAAATAGCACTCGATAATTTCTCTGGGTTTTTGCGGGGGTGGGGGCGGTATTCTGTTCAAAAAGAAACCAAGACTTGGAAATGGCAATCTACTTATCAGCAAAGAAAATGAAGTGATAATTCAGTGTAGCGTTATAGTCTGAAAGCACACCAGGAAAACCTCAAGGCATGTCTGAACAGTGCTCGTAGTTTAGGAGTGGAGTAAAAAAAGATAGTCAGGAGTGCTTGATTTCCTTACCTAATGGGTTTTGAAGCAATACAAATCATTCTTCTTAACTTCCTGGTGCCAGTAAATTCTCAAATATAAAATCTGAAAAGTTTTTGGTGTTAATATTTGAAAAATCTTTTGTGAGAAAAAAATGGATAGGGAAATAAATTTTGGGTGATGGTTAAATGAGCTTTACAGAAATGCATTTCTGCTTACTGATTTGGAAATACAATAATTCAGGTAATTTTTGTACTATCTGTGTGTTTGTATTCTTTTTCTTAGCCCTGTTTTTAGGAGTTATTCAAAATGATTTAGAATTTCTGACAGTGGTGTCAGCCAACATAAACTTGGGACTGCGGCTGACAGATTGCTTTTTTTTTTTTTCAGAAAGCATTAGCATTCATTTCTCCCATCAGAGTCACTGTTAAATCACTCATGTCAAGAAAGCAGCAGAGGAGGAGTCTTTTTTCTTTTTTTTCACAGCTAAAAGTTGTCAGTGAACCATAGGCTGCACTTTCCTTCAAAGGCCTAGATGGAATACCCTTTCTTGTGAATTTGCTTCTTTGAATAATACAATTTGGAGACATGTTATGGGCCTTTCTTGAAAAATAAATAAAACATTTCCTGAATGCTGTTTGGTTTGGGTTTGTTCTGGTTTTGTGTTGTTTTTTTTAATGGGTCCTTAATTGTTAAAGTATTTTCTTTCCCGTACAGCATATAGTAAACACAGTCAGGTTGCCTTACTCCAATTTGACAATTTAAAAAAAAAAAATCCAGTATATTGCCTTTTTTGGTGCATCTTTCTTACATTACTTT
>NW_010549162.1:0-8793 GCF_000687285.1 Phaethon lepturus | reverse complement strand
CAGGAATGCTGGAAGGAACTGGCAGCGAATCCAAGATCATTTCTTCTTTTCAACATTTCATCCACTTGAGGATTACAGTCTAGAGGCAAGTCCGAGACTATTGCTGATCGTTGTGTTTGCATAGTTTTACAACTATATTTTTAACTTTCTTTGTACATTCTAATGTACAATGAATAATGATCAACTATTATTAATTTAAAACTCTGAAAAATTACTTCACCTGAATTGTGATGGATTTTAGACTAAGACTGCAGCTTAATTCTCTAATTATTACTGTCTTAAAAACCCAGGTCAATTAAGAAGATGTATGCATGATGAATGTGCCCATCTGTGTGGGAGTTAATCAGGTTTTATATTTGTGGCTGGAAAAGTTGCTTCTAATAACTGAAGAACATCTACCTAAGCACATGTAGTTTGTAAGGATTTTTGAAATATCTCCTGTTCTTAGAAGTGGTTCAAGGTTGCTTAACTAAATTTTTGTTTAATGTGAAGGGTATACAAATATATAACTCCTACAGTGTCTTTTTCAGCTATCCTTTTTTGCCATAGCTTAAATAACAGCTGAATAAACACTGGGGGAAGGCAGGCAAAAATAAGGGTGCAGACGAAAATGAGAGAGAGGAACTAAGCTAGAAATAGAAGGTAAACACGAATGTGAAAAGGGGTACATGTGTTCTGGTATAAACAGTGCCATCTTTCAGACAAGGATTTTTTTCTTTTTTTTTTTTCCCACTGGTGTTCTGTGAAGTATTTTTGAGAACACTTATATATGCTAGATATGACTTAGCAAAATTCATCAGTGAAAATCCTGAACAAGGAAAATAAAAAATAATAAAAGAGCAAGGCTAATAACACTTGTTAAGTATTTAAATGTATTCAGGGTGCATCTTCACCTTCATCTTGAGGGTGCATTGGGATAAACAAGGTGTCTGGGTTTTAAACTCTTCATTTTACGTAGCCTTTCCCTTGGGGGGGTGTGTGTGTTCCTCCTTGATAGATTATGGTTAGCTGTATTGGTAGTGCTGAGTTGGATTTTACCACTAGATTTTAATGTTTTTGACTATATTCTTTTTGATATTGGATCAATCCACATTCTTTACTAGAAGTTCATAAGGGCATTTGAAAACTGTAGTGTTACACGTAGAACGTTTTCACAAGACCTCTGTGCTGAGAAGCATAGCAGTAATTCTTTGGTGTTCTATAATTTTCAGAACAATAATCAATGCAGATCCTTAAAAAAGGTCTGATTGGAGAGAGAAAGACTATTTATGAAAGTTTGGGATATGTAAATATGATTACTTACTCTATGTAAAGTGATGAATATTGAGAGAGATATTTAGTATAACTTACTAGTTAACGTCAAGTACCAAGAAAAGTATTAAAATCATAGAATAGTAGATGTGTGCGATAAACCAGAGGTTAATTTATTATCTGTTTTGCTTGCTTTAGTGGTGCTCTGCTAATAACACTGTGTTACATTGCAGACAATATTTTACACTCTTCCCCGCCTTTCGGAACTTGCTGAAGATGAATGGATCTCACTTGCTAAATTTGACAGATTCACTGACGTTCCTTTGCCACCAACATTTCAGTGGTATCGTTCTCGAATGGAACTTCTTGATCTGAAACCAAGTGACTGGTCTCAGCAAGACATGGGTAAAATATAGCTAATCTATATGAAGTAGCTGTATCCATCTGTATTCAATCTGATCTCTGTGTTGCTCTGTTGAAGCAACCTTGTATCTATGTTGGCAGAGTACATACAATAAAATAATAGTAGATGATTAATACTGTGTCTACAGTATTACCATTTAGATAATCTTTACTGAAGCAGTAGTTTTGCTACTGCTTGCATAGCCATATGACTCATACTTGTTTTCACAGGTTCGAATTCAGCTGAAACAGATAGCCAGACAGAATGGACTGATGTTCAGAAAAAGATTATACCCTGGAAGAACAGTACTCCTAGTTTAGACCTGGAAATGGTATTTCAGGATCGTGCTGCTAAACTTGGTAAATCAAACAGCAGACTGATTGTGGTGGCTTCGCTCATTGATAAACCTACCAATTTAGGAGGTAAGATTGATTGCACAATTTTAGACCTTAGAGCCCACTTGGATAATAAGAATGAATTTCATCTTACGTTGATAATTAGAAAATTATTTTAAATACTGCTCAGAGAAATAGATCATTATCCTGAAAAAAAACTGGTAACCAAAAGAAATCCTACCTGCTTCAGAATAAGGGGTCTTCTATAGTAATATTTTAAGGAAAAAAAAAAATTTACTTACGGATAGCATGCATTAATTAAATAGAACTTTGCTGTACATCAAGCTCAGTTTCTTACTGTTTTTTATGTTCTTTGTTACAGTTGAGTTTTTCAATTGTATATGCAGTTAAGGGAAGTAACTTGCTTTTACTTTTTTTTTCTGTAACAATTAAGCCAAATCTTGTAGATCTACTAATTTCTCATGACTGTTGGGACAGGAAAGTGCCCATTCCTGATTCAGTATCCTTCACAATATTGTGCAAGCTATGATATAATAAATCCTGCAGATTATTGCATTGTGCTTGCTGTTGTCAGCAATTTCAGTATCTGCGGTGAGACAGTTAATGAAAAATAAGTGCACAAGCTGGTGCTGTCTGCATTGTAATAATGTAATGTGTCATTCTCTCAAGCCTTCCACTTAACAGGTACCGGATTTAGAGCTTAAGCGTGTGTGTATGTGTGCATCCGTCCCTGCCTACGTTTTTACACTGACCCATTACTTTGTGTAATTAGTTCTGTAGAAGCATGTTGTCAGACATAGTGCTTTTCTAATTCTTATATTTCTGCTGTTACAAAATGGTTTTTTTTCCCCTGGTAAATTGTATGGAACAAGGTGTAACTTGGAACAGATGTAAACAGCACCTGAAACTGGTTAAAGATAGAGGACTAAAGTAACCATTTCTCTCTCAGATTCTTTGTCCTTTTTCACTTGCTAAAATATTCTGGCTTGGTGTTTATTTTCTACACAAAAATAACTTTGCTTCTTGTGTTCATAGGTTTATGTCGTACAAGTGAAATATTTGGGGCATCTGCACTAGTTGTTGGCAGTCTTCATTATATACAGGATAAGCAGTTTCAGCATCTTAGCGTTTCTGCAGAGCAGTGGCTCCCCCTTGTTGAGGTGAATGGAAACATTTTAATAGCTAAAAAGTGTACTGTACATCTTCGGTTCATCAGATGCACAGTTCAGTGTCTTTTTTTTTTAATTCTCCTGCAAAATGAACTTTTTATTTAACAGAAGCTCCTGCTGTTATCTCGGAGACTTAATTTTGAGTGTTAGGAATAAACTGGGTTATTTCATACAATTTATTCATTTATTAATTAAAAAAAAGCTTTTAATTTCTTATTGCTGTGATAAACTGATTATGTGAATGGTCATTATTACATCTTACTCTGTGTTTTATAGTGGTGTGTTGGAATTTAATATTTATTTATACAAGTTGAACAACACTTCATTTATTTTGCTTGGTCCATTGCTTTTGGTAACTTCATGGGGATAATCTTTGAGTTTGCCTGAAGCTAACTTGTACCAACCATTTCGAACCTATTATCTAGCTTATAAAAATGAGGGTTTCAACATATATGTTTAGTATTGGGTAGAAAATCTGTTTTTCAAGATCAGCTTTAAATCATCTGAAAAATTCAGAGCAAATTTTTCATTTTTTTCCCCATGGTGTTTATTTTCAGGCTATTAAAATTTTTTTTCTTCAGAACAAGATAGCTGTAGTATGTTTTGCATAAAACAGAATGCTGATGGATGTTGTCGTGCCTGATCTCTGTACGGAAGTGTACTGAGAGACCTTCTGTCACGTGAGGAAATTGGCATTTAATACAAAAAGCAGTTTACAGAACAGGATGAAGACAACTAAGAAATTATTTACTGCAAGCTATTGCAAGTTGTAATGCAGGCATGTAAGGCAACTCAGCTTCAGTAATGGCTGTTGTATTGTTTTGGGAAGGGAAACAACTGTGCACCTTGTCCCTATGCAAGAGTGATTCACACGTAAGATTTGTAGCTCTCGGAAGCATAGAAAAGCCTTTGTTCGTTGTATTAGTGGAGGACATTTTTGTGGCATTACTTAACCTTTTGTGGTATTGCTGAAGAGCTTTTAAAATGGTAAGCTATGTATATGGATTGAGTCTTTGGGGATAATAAAGGTCATTCATCTTAAAAACTGTCCAAGTAAGTTGATTATTTTATGGTAACTTCAGAAGTTTACAAATGACAGTATTTAAATATTTGTGTATTTCTCTCTGCTTTTGATGGACAGGTGAAACCATCTCAGCTTGTTGATTATTTGCAGCAGAAAAAAACGGAAGGGTACACTATTATTGGTGTGGAGCAGACAGCTAAAAGTTTTGATCTTACAGAATATTGCTTCCCAGAGAAGTCACTATTATTGCTGGGGTAAGAACATGCACTTTTTTATAAATCTACCTCTTGCAGTCCATCCCTTCTACTAGTCAGAGTTTGGTCATATGAAAACCAAGTGACGCTGGTAAAGGCAGATTAAGAATGGGAAATGATTATGGAAACAGCAGAGTTTGGCTTTGTGTGCTAAGGAGTAGGAGGTATTGTTACCTACTCCCGCATGATCCCTCTTCTTATACTTAACCTATCCATACACTGCAATCCCTTTTTTTTATGGGTGGAGGTAGCGACAGCATGGATTATAGTTTATGAGGTGTGGTAGATACCATCTGTTCACTTTAGTAGTATGGGGCGCTGTATGTGTAGGCTGCAGTGCGCTCAGCAAGGAGGAGGGCTGCCTGTTTGCCTTGCTTAACTTGGTGAGGAGGAGAGGGAGTTTGCATAGCTGGGAGACGCTTTAAAAAATTAAGATTAATTATTATATAAATAATAAATACTATCAAATAAAATAATTCATAATTAACAATAATTAAATAATATGCTTAAAATTAATTAAATATTAATTAAACAATAAATAATATAAAATTAATTGAAAAATTAATAAGGCACAGGACAAAGTAGCAAGTTTTTTGCAGTACACGCAGGGGAGGACTTCAGGGAAAAGCAATAATCAGTTGCTATAATCAGGCAAGCCTCTGATGTGACAAAGGGGCGACTACTTCAAGAAATGTAGAGGAAAGTGCCTGCAAGTCAGAAAGCTACTAGAATTGGAGGGCCACTGAGTGAGACCAGGAGGAAGGGCCTGTCTATCCTTTGAGGACAAAGTGGGCAGAAATACCCATTTTTCAAGCCTTCTTATATGTAGCTTGTCTTCAGAATGTAGTTCTCATAATCACTTTGTTCTCTTCTAATTAAAAACATACTTGTAATTCCTGATAACCTTTGGTATCTTCTGGTGTGCTCATTCTGAAGAGATGAAACATTTCCAGTTCAAGGCTTCTGTCAGTCTTGACATTCCCTCATAGCAAGACCTCATTGAATGTAGCGTGGGCAGTTGAGCTTCCTTGGTGTGCCAGCAGCTTCATGCCCTGGTCATTTCATCTACAGCCATTTATTTCACTATTTAAGGATAATTTCCAAATAAAGGCAAAGAGGGAGTTCTTATGCTGCGGGTTCAGCTATTGGTGGACCCGTGAATTAAAGAGTAGTGCTCTACAAATTTTGCTACATCAAAGGTTAGTCAGGTCTCCCATGTTTTCTTTGTATCTGTAACGTATTACTGTTTTTTAAAAAGATAATTTCTCATCCTGATCAGTTATACTAAGGGCAGATGCCACCATTTGTCAAATGGTGTTTTGATGCTGTTGTGACTTTTGCATCTTCAGCTTTCTGGAACACCCATCTTTTCCCAGATACAAGTTACTGTTTCTTCTTTACTAGAAATGAACATGAAGGGATCCCAGCAAACCTGATTCACCACCTGGATGTCTGTGTGGAAATTCCTCAGCAGGGTATTATTCGATCACTCAATGTTCATGTAAGTGGAGCTCTGCTGATCTGGGAGTACACAAGGCAACAAGTGATCAAGCAAAAACAACAAAAATAACTGCGAAGAGTTTGTGCCTTACAGTGCAGCTGTGTGACTTACCGTGGTGCTACAATGTGAAATTCTGAGTATACAAGATACAAACTCAGGGTGAATGAGGGTTTTTAAGTTTTGCATGTTTTTTTCTCTGTAGTTCAGACTGATTTTTAAATGCCTTAATACTTTACCTCCTTAAATAAAACTGTTGCATTGGAAATAAATACTATTTATATTGCATGTGGTGTATGTGATTTTTCTGCTGTTAGAGCATCAGCATAGTACCATGAACTATCCCAAACTAAAACACAGATTTTTTTTTTTTACTTGAGTTACTTTAAGATGACCATGCTTCAATTTGAAGTGGTGCCTTCCTCTAACCACAATCAAAACTTACTGTAGCCAGAGAAAAGTATTTAATCCCTCCAGTTTCTAAATACACTAGATTATATAATTTTTGCAAGATGAATCCACTTACATTATTAAAAATTGTCTGTGCTGCCCCTTGTTTAAATGCCTTCTGTGGTAATGTTTACTAATCCTGCTGTAGATGGTCTGTATCTTTAATGGAGTTGCTTCAGTAAGGTAATAAAAAAACAAAATTACACAAAAGGCCATAATGTGAGAATTGTGATAACTGTCATACTTCTAAGAGATAAAAACTGTTTATCGCTAATGTAAAAATTCCTGTTACTTATAAACTAGTATACTCAAAATATGCAAACTATGTATCATATGCACAGGAGGCATTAGGTCTTCTAATGCCTGCTGCTTTACAGACTGATGTCTGAATTAAACGGTATTTTAAAATACTTAGAAATACTTGATAAATGACAAATACAAATTACATTATACCATCACCTCCTTAGGACAAGGAGGGGAAGTTGGAACAGCTTTTCTTTTTCTAAGGAAAAAGTGGTTCACTTACTGAAAAACAATTTTATTGTTTTCTTTAGAATATGTACGTTACACATAATCATTTATTCCTGTGCAACAATTTGACTAATTATACATTCAAAACCTTAGATATGAGAACAGCCCTGCACCATATTTCTTTGACTTAGACTCATGAAAAAGCTGTCCATGACCATCCTTTTTTCAGCAGACACATGAAACCTTGCAACAAGAAAGGCAGCCTGCATTTCAGGGAGACAGCCCAGGTTACCAGTTGTTGAGCTCAAGCAGCTTCTGTCGCTTTCTCATGCTTCTTCATTTGCAGTTATTCTCACTAGATTTATTTTGAAAGCAGAGTACCTAAGACTTTCCAGCAGCTTCTGGGGGATGATACCCTTCTGTTTCAAGCTTTCTTTTATATTTTAAGAAGTCTCTTCTTTTATTGAAGTATTTGACCTGTTCAAAAAGAGAAAAAATGGTCATCAGAAGAAACGAGCAGAGGAAGGAGCTTTGTGCATCACACGCCTAAGGAAAAAAAAAGTCTTTGGTCACTGAGCTTCAGGAGGATTTTAACTGAATACACTAGTTACGAGTTTTTTCACTGTTGAAGTAGAAGACTATAGATGGGTTGGGGGATGTTTTTATCATTTTGAAAGTGAACTCCAGTTTCCTGTTATAACCACTCCCATTACTTCCATGGACATCTAATAAAAGTTGTCTTACTGCCTTACTATTTCACCACTATGAACAGAGATGATTGGTAATAGAATGGTGTCACAGACTATATGACCTCTGAATTCATTAGCTAGAGCCACTAATGTGCATGGTGCAAAGCACTAGCAGATGAAACCACTATGCCTGGAGATGATATACAGCAGAACTGCAGTGTTCAAAGCATAAGTCAGTACAGCAACTGTGAAGGTACCTGGGTGATTTAACTGACTTCAATCACCAGCTCCGACAGGAACTGTTCAGCCCCTCAGACACTACTGTTACTAAAAGGCAATGCGTATTAAAGTTAAGAATTGTAGCTTGATCTTAGGAAGCTAAAAAGCACAAGTGAGTTACTTCTAAGCAGATTGCAATTACACTGCATGAAGAAGGGTATTTTTATGCACACGAAGTTATCAGTTGCCAGTTTTAAGATGCCATGCAACTGCGAGCCCTGTGCATCACCTCCCTTCCACATCAGCTTTTCTTCTTTAGTAATTTCTGTGCACTTCTAAAGGCTTTCAGAACTTTCAATTAAGCAACAAACCTATATGCTTGTATAGTTGTGTATTTATGTGAAAGTTAGAAATTGTATTTTCCTTTTCCCTTTATACTAACTTCTCATAGCTCCCGGGCCAGTCAGTGGTCTGCTCAGCGGTTTAATTTCCTAGGAAGACCGCAAGTGTGCAAACCAAGTCACGGCTGACAAGGGTGCAGGGTTATCGATGAGAAAGTGTAAGACTACACATGTCCTGCAATCCATGTGGCTGGCGCTGCCGTCATTAACACAGTAAATGTTAATGTAAACAAGGTAAGTTACTTGTCGGTGCTGCCACTAACGTGCAAAGAAAAGCTCTAGTGTTTTAGGACGGGCTTTAGGAGGCCGAGGGCGGGAGGACGCGTAGGGAGCGGCGGCTGCTCACCCACTGCCACCGGGACTCGAAGACCAGCCGCAGCTTCTCACACTTGGAGGCATCATCCGCGTGCCTCTCCAAGCACTGCCAGAACTCGTCCCGGGCCCCCCAGCAGGCCTTCCTCTCCTCCATCGTTGGCGCCGACATCTTCGCTACCGACCTGAAAACAAACGGTGGTTGTCCAAGCGCGCCTCGCGCCCGGCGCTGCCCCGGGCCGACTCCGAGCCCTCACCGCGCCTCGCCGCTTCCACAGAGGAGCCCGACGCCGCCC
>NW_010549161.1:1608-2280 GCF_000687285.1 Phaethon lepturus | reverse complement strand
ACGGATGGCTCCTTATTTTGGGAGGACTTAACATTTCCCAGCGCAGAGGAAAAATTTATACAGGGGCAGGGGAAAAACCTCTTTGACTGTGTTCCTGGAGACACTTTAGGACATAAAAAAAAAAAAAAAGCCAACAAAACCTTGAAGTGACCCACGATGCTTTAGTTGGCAGCAACCCCCCTTCCTGCCGATGTGGGATGGGTGCTGGGTGTTCTCCTCATCCTTGGTGCCTTAAAACAGCTCCCAAAACCTCCCATGGGCCCTTTCAAAAAAAGGTTCCTAAAATGAAGTGCATGGAAATCCCGAAGGGGGGGGGGAAAGATGTAAAAAGGTAATAAATAAGGTGCTGGCACATTTTTTTTTAAATTATTTTACTTTTCTCCCAGTGTGCTACATGTGGAAATACAGAAATTATTTTTGTTTTGGAGATGCTGAAATATATTTTGTTGTAAGAGATGATCTAGTTTGGAAATGCTTCGTGTTGTAAATAAAACCGAGGTGGGGGGGAAAAATCCACCAAGCAAATCTGTGTTATTTATCACTTCGAATCTCAGTGTGTGGCTTTTTTGGTTGGCGCTTTTTTTTTTTTTAATTTGATTTATTTTGGGTTCGTTCTGTGAAACTCAAATAACATAAATCTGTGTCGCCGTCTCGTGGCTCCCGTCCGCGGAG
>NW_010549161.1:1046-1577 GCF_000687285.1 Phaethon lepturus | reverse complement strand
GTGAAGCGTTGCTGTTGCCTGGCGGGTTCCAGCCGCCAGAGCCGTGTCTGTCTCCGATTTTTCTCTTGTTGCCCATTGAACATAATGGGAAAAATAACACAATAAAAGTCTCGTTTGTCTCACTGTGGTGCCCCGGTGTCTTTTGAAGGGTGGAGAGGAGTTGGAGGTGTCTTTGGAACTTTTAAAGGGAGTTTTGGAGGTGATGGGGAAGTGGGCAGCGCTGATTTGGGAGAAATCCATCTCCCTGGGCTTTGGGCCAGGAACCAGCTGGCTGGGGAAAGATTTGGAATTAGTGGGTTGGTTTGTTTGTTTGTTTTTTAATTTTAAAAATGATGTTATTTTAAAGATTTTATTTTCTAAAAAAATCTCTTTATTTCTCTGTGCAAGTAATTGCAGTGAGCTCGGTGTTGCAGGAGGGAGGGGACGGCAGCGTCCCCCGTGTCACCTCTGCCAGCCCCTGGGGCGCGCAGGGAGTTCAGAGATGGGACTGGGGGGGGGAAGGGGCCGGTGTGAGATGGAAACCTGCCCCCC
>NW_010549161.1:603-974 GCF_000687285.1 Phaethon lepturus | reverse complement strand
CCCCCCCCCCCCCCGAGCGAGCAGTTCCTCCTCCCTGGTCTTTGTTTGGTGTCTTTTTGGACCGCTTGCAATACAATTAATTACAACTAAATTAAATCCAAAGAGGCTCTAGTTATCTTTCATACAGTATTTTTTTTAAAATTTCGTTCAAAATCCCCTCTGGCGCAGGTCTGGGAGGTCAGACAGGCGCATCCCGATCGCCCTTTTACCCAAAACTCAAGGAACTGAGAGAAAAGTGGGGCACCCTGAGCCAAGCCGGGGGTCGCAGCCCGGGACCGCGCGATCCCCCGGGACCAGCGGCTGCACGAAATCCCGATGGGAAGCTGCGACGCGTTGGAGATATCAGGAACCGGCTGGTGGGTTTAGGAAAG
>NW_010549161.1:0-540 GCF_000687285.1 Phaethon lepturus | reverse complement strand
GGAACGCTGCAGGATCTGCAGCGCCACGGGAACGGGTACGGAGAAAATGAAGCCGGAGAAATCCAGGTTGGAAGGGAAGGCTGATCCGCGGGTGCAAATTTTGGGAGGAGGTGTTTGGAAACACGGAGCGGGTTACCGCGGCTGTGCGTGATGGATAAATCCTTCCTGCGGAGCGTCTGCTCGCTGCCGGCGGTGGAGGGGTCCAACATCCCCAGGCTGGTGCTGCTGGAAAGCCCGTGCCTCGATTCACCCTTTAATTGTACCTTGAAATTCAAAAGCAAACAAATACCAAACGGCTTCACGGAATAGAAACTGCCCCTGAAATCAGTTCAGCAAAGGAGCAACCGCTTTGCTTCGAGACCGAAATGCTGTATTATCCCCTGCAAAGGCAAACAGTCCCACCGCGTTAGCACTGAAATGGCGTGTAAAACGTCAGAGCCAAGCAGGCGGAGAACAAAACAGCCTCTTCCCATCGTAAGCTATTAAATACCCCCAAAATAGCTTTGTTTGTGTATTTTATTATATATAATATATAGATTA
>NW_010549160.1:5841-6097 GCF_000687285.1 Phaethon lepturus | reverse complement strand
GGGTGCAGGGGACACAGGGCAGTGGCTGAGGGGGCCTAGGGCTCTCTGTCGCTCTGTCCCCCAGGAGTCCCACTGGGCCCACGTCCAGAGCACAGCCACGCAGAAGACCCTGCTGCTGGGGCAGATCAAGCTGGCAGTGCTGAACCTCTTCCAGCTTGCCACCGCACGGCTCAAGGTCTCCACAGACGTGGCCCTGGAGGACACCGAGGCACAGCTGGACACGGTCAGCGCAGCCCTCCCCCATGGGCGGTGGGCC
>NW_010549160.1:4898-5417 GCF_000687285.1 Phaethon lepturus | reverse complement strand
ACCTGCCGCTTGCGTTCAGGCTGTTAGTATCTCCGAAGGTTTTGAATATCAAAATATAACCCAGCCGTGGACCCACTGCACCCGCTTGGTTTTAAGACTGCGCCTGGGGGTGGCCTAGGGTGGGAGGAATTACCGCAGGCACGATGCTTGTAGCAAGGACAAAGAGGAGTCAGGATGCAAAGCCAGCCAAGTATTTAATGTCTCTTTCCCCAGCACCCAGCCCAGGCGCGGGGGAAGCCGCTGTGCCGGCCGAAGGCCATCTGCCGCAGCTCCTGCACCCGCTGCCGGTTCCTGGCCTTCAGGCGCTTCAGCCCCCCGCTCTGCAGGAAGCGCTGCTTGGCCGCCTTCTTGCGCTGCTTCAGGATCTGCTGCTTGTTCTTCAGCTCCGAGCGCACCCTGCCCCGGGCGGGGGGCTGCCCGGGCCCTGCGGGGGGACACAGCCAAGCTCAGCTTGGAGGCCAGCGTGGGGGGGGCAATGTGGGGCTCCAAGCACCTGCCTCAGGGACTCACCGGGCCCCT
>NW_010549160.1:4127-4862 GCF_000687285.1 Phaethon lepturus | reverse complement strand
GCACCTGCCTCAGGTACTCACCGTGCCCATGCCTGCGCTTCCCTCTGAACTGCTCCCTGCCTCCTCCGTCGTCTTCATCCTCGTCCCGCTCATCAACCTTGTATTTCTGCTTCCATTTTTCATAGCTGGGCCGGGGTGGGTTAAGGGAAGGTGTGGTGACTCTCCCCATCACTTGACCCATCATGGAGTCTGACCAGCATCCCTTCCCCAGGCCACTGCCCTGGCAGGGGATGGATCCCCGGGAGCAGGGCACGACGCTGCGCGGCTGCTGGTGGGTCCAGCCCCGCTCCCCCTCGCCCCCAGCGCTCATCACGGCACAGGCAGGCAGGATACAGGTTGTTCTTGTAGGAGCTGCTGATGTAGCGCCCACTCTCCGTCCGCACCTTCTTCTTGTCCTCCTGGCCCGTCTGCCCCACGAACCGCTTCTTCTTGCGGTCCCTGTGAGAGGGGGGAGGGCGATGGGACTGGGTGGGGGGACCCCCAGCCCTGACTTCCCCGCCCCCAGCTCACAGACAGATCCCACTCACCACTTCAGCAGCTGCTTGCTCTTGTTGAGGTTGTGGTTTTCATCACCCATAAGATCCAGGACGGCTCCGGCCGCCTGCTGCTCGAAGGCACTGCCCTCACCGCCCACGCTCAGCCTGCAAAGGGTGGGCAATGAGAGCAGCCCCCCCCATGCAGGCCAGGGTAGGACGGCGGCGGGACCCCTCCCGAACTCACCCCCCCTCGCTCTCC
>NW_010549160.1:534-3976 GCF_000687285.1 Phaethon lepturus | reverse complement strand
CCCTCCCCCCCCAGTCACTGCAGTGGCCCCCCCAACCCCTGGCACAGCCTGGGGGCCCCAGTGCTGCCAGCACCTGCCCGAGGCTGCCTTGCAGCAGCTCCGGCGGCCACAGCAAACTCCTTATCCCTGCCATGTTACCTGGAGGTTTTCCTCCTCTCCTTCTCCTCCTCCTTCCTTGGGCCTGGCGGGGGCCGGGCACAGCCCCTGCCCTTTGAGAGCTGCTGCCCGCTTCTCCTGCTGCCCGCGCTGGTACTTCTCGATGAGGGCATGGTCGTGGCGCCGCTTCGACCGCATCACGGTGCTGGCCAGCGTCCGGGACGTGGCGTTGATCTCGAAGATGGTCTGCTCCCAGGGTGGGAGCGGGAGCCCTGGTGAGCTGCACGGCTGGCCACACTGGACCTTCCCTCCCCAGCCCAACCTGGTGCCTCGTGCCCGCGGACGGGTCTCCACTCACCGCCTTGGACTTGTAGGTTTTAATGCTGTCCACAAACTTCAGCCTCTCCAGCTCAGTGTCTTCGAAGCGAGCACCTGGGGAATGTGGGCACAGAGAGAGGCACAGATCAGCTCCTTGGCGAGGGGAACGGGGCCCTCTCCCTCAATATCCCCGAGGCACTCACTGAAGAGCGGGTGCATGCCCAGCTGGGACACGTCCAGGTCCTTCGCCCTCTTGATGGACTCAGGCGAGGGGCCAGGCCGGGACCGCAGGTACTGCTTGTGGGCGTTGTCGGCGACACGGCGCAGGCTCCGCAGCTCCAGCGAGCCCTCATGGTCTGTCAGCAGCAGGCACTCCTCGTCGTCCACCAGGCTTTGGGGGACACGGCCCAGGACCCCACCGGCATCTGCATCCCGGGGGACACCGTGTCACCTCGCTGGAAACCACCCTGGGATTGTTGCAGCGGGCACAGCAGCAACCCAGGATTAAACAAAGCAGAGCTAACAAGAACAACACAGCTCGCTGGTGTTAAATCAGCATCCCTGCTATGCCGGGCGTGTCGGAACCCCCAGCGCCCCATTTTCCCCAGCTGCACCCCTTCAACGAGAGCTTATCACCCCTCTGCACAAATGCCAACCAGAAGACCAGGAACTCCAGCACCGGCCAAGGATAAAACCCCATCGGCCACGTGGCCAGTGTCCCAGCTTGGACATGCAGCCACCATGATGCCTGCAATCAAGTCTGCCTTACCAGCGGGCATCTCCTGGGCACCGGCGAGGACGAGCGGGTGCCCCAGGAAGAGGTGGAGGTCGAAGACATAGGGCATCTCATCGGGAGCCACCAGCGAGTAGGCAGTGCCACTCCGGCCAGCGCGGGCCACACGACCTGGTATGGGGAGGAGGAGAGTGGGAAACCAGACCCAGTGCCAGCCCAGCCTGCCCCTACATGGGCAGGGACCCACTAGTGTCCCCAGGAGCCCACGCACATGACATTCACCAGGTGGGCACGGCTGGCAAGGGGCTGTGGGTCACTGGGGAAGGAGGCAGAGGGGAGCCCATCACGGTGCCATCCAAAAGGGAAGGCACCAGCCCTGCCCTGAAGAGTCCCCACAGGCCAGCTGGGATTTTTTTGCTCCCGCTTTGTTCCCAGCCCGTCTCCTCATATCACAACACGGTGACCTCCTGCCCCAAAGATATCACCACCAAGTCAGGGGCAGCAGTGCCAGCCCCGCAAGCCACAGGGATGGGAAAAACAGGGGACAAGGGATAGCCCACTCACACCCTCCCTGTCACCCTGAGGGACCCCCAGGTTGCAAGGACCCCTGCAACAGTGCACTGGCACCCACCAACGCGATGCAGGAACAGCTTGGCCTTGGCGGGGAAGCTGTAGTTGATGACATTGTCCAGCATGGGGATGTCAAGCCCGCGGGCAGCCACGTCGGTGACCAGCAGCACTGGGCACTTGCCCTGGGCAAACTTGGCGATGTTGATCTTGCGGGCGGTCTGGTCCAGTGAGCTGTAGATGTGTGTGCAGCGGATGCCCTGGGCCGTCAGCAGCTGGGGAGGGGGGAAGAGAGATCAGATCCCACCTGGGCACGCATCCTCAGTCAAGGGGCAGGGCCCCCCAGCTACCTGAGACCCCGGGGTGTCCATCCAGACCCCCAAACCCTACTGTGCTCCCCACCTCTCTCCGAGGAGTAGGTGGACGCAGCACCTCCACGATCACATATGCTGGGATTTCTCCTTCAACCCAGTAAAAGAGAGGCAGAGACTCCAGCAGGGATGTGCCCACATATGCAGACCCCACATGGGTCTGGAAAGGGGTTCCAGGCACCCCCGGCAGCCTGCCCTTTAACAGGGATACATGCTGGGCACTCCCAAATGCCACTTGCCTCCTTGAGATACTCTGTGTGGTGCTTGGTGGCCACGAAGACGACCGTCTGGTCCTGGGGCTTCACCACGCTCCGGAGCAGGTGGAGCAGCACGGCCGGTTTGTCATCCCCGCGCACGTGGAAGAAAGCCAGCTGCAACGGGAGGGCAGAGCTCAGCCCCTCTGCGTCCCCACGCCAGATGCTGCCACCCCCCCGTCCCCTGCTCGCAAGCCTGGAGCCCCCACAGGATGGCTTGCGGGGGGAGGGGGGTGCAAAGCTCATCTTGACCCCCCCAGCCCCTCTCACCTTGAGCTGCTCACTGAGCTTGGACTCCACATCCAGACGGATTAGCATCGGCTCAGTGAGACCTGTGGGATGTGGTGACGCACGGGACGTGGGTCACATGTGGGATGTGCTACTGGGACCAGCCCCACCCCTCGGCAGGGGGACACCTGCTTGGCCCAGCCTAGACCCAGCTCGGTTTTGTGGGCCCAGCCCAGCTGTGGGACCGTGCTGTCCCCCCGTCCCCAGGCTCCCCCCAGGTCTAGCCCCCCAGCTGCCGTCTGCCCCATGCTCCTCACCGGCCCGGGCAAACTCGACGAGCAGCTTGGGCAGCGTGGCGGAGAAGAGGACGGTCTGGTGGCAGTCCGGGAGCCGGGCGATGATCTCCTGGAGCTGCTCGGCAAAGCCCATCTCAAAGAGCCTGCAAGGGAGGGGACGTGGGACACGGCAGCGCCTGTTCGGTCCCTCCATGTCCAGCCCTGTCACCCCCCAGGGCACCCTGTTCCCACCATGCAGGGACACTGCTAGCCCCGGGGACCCTCGGGGACCCCGCTGCGCGCCGCTGACCTGTCAGCCTCGTCGAACACCACGTACTCCACGGTGTGCAGCTTCAGTTTCATCTCCACCGCCACGTGCACCAGGCGCCCGGGGGTGGCGATGATTCTGTGGGGACAGAGGTGGTGACGGGAGCACGCCGGGGGGACAGCGTCCCCACACCACCTTGCACCTTTGGGTGCAGGTCCCAAATCCAACCCAAAGAAGACCCGATAGAGATCCCTGTGTCCCTCATGGGGAGCACAGGAAGATGGTCCAAGGGAACACCAGGACACGTCCATCAGTGTGCTGGCTGTAAACAC
>NW_010549160.1:0-441 GCF_000687285.1 Phaethon lepturus | reverse complement strand
CAGCTCTCGGGGACCATTTCCCCACCAGGTCCCCTCCCCGTGCGCCCACTCACATGTCGGGATTCTCATGCAGGGCAGCGAACTGGTCCTCCATCCTGCAAGATAGGGGAGAGGCTGGGGCGACGCCGGACGGCACAGGGCAGCCAGGTTTTGGGGAGGCTTTAGGGAAGCGGGGACTGGGGGGGCATGGGGACAGCTTACTTGTCTCCTCCCAGGATCAGAGCTGTCTTCAAGCCTGTGAACTTGCCCAGCTGCAGAGTGAGAGACATGTTGTGGGGGGGTTAAAACCAAATCCCTTGGCCCCGTTGCCCCTGCTCCCCCCCGTTGTCCCCCATACCTCCTTGGTGAACTTCAGGGTCTGCAGGGCCAGCTCACGGGTGGGCGAGAGGATGAGGGCGCGCGCCCCGGCCTGGCCGGGCGCCCTCAGCGGCTCGACACTGG
>NW_010549159.1:349-713 GCF_000687285.1 Phaethon lepturus | reverse complement strand
GGCCCCGCACCGCTCGGGCATCGCCACCCCCCCGGCCCCGAAGGCGTCACCCCATAGAGTTCTACAGCCTGTCTTCTGCATTGCTGAGCACCTATCGATTCCTCTTTTATGCGCTTCACCCCAACGTATTGATCCAATTTAGCCTCCATAACTCAAACTAAATTAGCTGCCTTTACTCCGTGGGTAATTGCAGCGAGCCCGGCTCTGCCTGTCCCAGATTCATGGGTGCTGGGGACAGGGAGGAGAGCGCTGGGGTGGGCGGGCGCATTCAGATTCCTCCTCTGTGGGAAAAGCTCCCAAACAAGCCAGCGGGCGTCAGCCCCGAGGCAGCGGGAGAAACGGCCTCAGGACAGGCGCGCTGCGG
>NW_010549159.1:0-260 GCF_000687285.1 Phaethon lepturus | reverse complement strand
CCCCAAATCAATGGCATCCCCACCTGGCTCCAGCTTTCCCCAAGCCCTGGGGTCCCTGACGTGGGTTCTGGCCTTAGCTGCTCCCACGAAGTGTTGCTACGTGCTCCTGCTAGGCTGCAGCACGCAAGGGGTTAACCCCAATTCCACCCGGCCATGGGGAGAGGAGCAGTCTCAGCCCTTGCTGGAGCTGCCTACAAAACCTCAGATGAAAAGCTCTTCCCCTTTGATTAGCTGCCCAGGCTCCCCGGGAGCCCTCAGCA
>NW_010549158.1:1018-4183 GCF_000687285.1 Phaethon lepturus | reverse complement strand
TAGGTCAAATGGGAGGGTGAGGGGACGCCTGGGTCCCTGGGGAGGGACGGGGGTCCCCCACGGGGGACGGGGGCTACGGCTATCCCTGGGGGTCACAGCAGCGATGATGTGTGGGAAGTTGGGGCACACTCAGGCATTGCCCCTGGGACCCCCATTGTGATGCCCTGTGCCACTGGGACCCTCACCCAGGTTGGTGAGTGGGGGCACCCCCGGGGTGCTGGGGCACCCTGAGCTGCTGCAAGCAGCTGGGGAGAAAACAGCCCCTGCGGGTGGGGACGGGTTTTTCCTCTTGTTTTATCATTTTCTTTTGAAGCTAAACACTGCCGGTTTGGGGGCGAGGCTGCAGCAGCCGGACCCCCTGCGGGGGGAGACTGGATGAGTCCCCAGCCCCAGGCCACTTAGGAGTCACTGGGGCAGGGTGAGATGACTCCAAAGCGGCTCTGGATGATGAAATGTCCTGATTCATTCAAATCATTAATATTAAAAAAAAAAAAAAGAATAAAGAAGTGACTCAGGCAGTGGTACCCTGCCATTAGGTGGTGATGGAGCGGCTGCTTGGGGTTAGGCTTTCGGGGTGGATTTTCCCCTGGCCTATAATAACACCTCGGGGTGTTGCTGAGGGCAATGAGCTGGGGTAGAGGCAAAAACCCAAGGGAATGTGCTGCTGGGGCAGCCCTCTTGCTCTGCCATGTGAGGCAGGGCTGGGGAGCGAGGATGCTTTAAAGGGGGGCACATGAGGGTCCCCCAGCCCCAGGATGTGCCAGGCAGTCCCCTGGCTGGGGAAGGACCTTGGCACCTCGTTGGGAAGGGTGAGATGGATGAGCCTTGGCTGTCCTTTGGCATCTTAACCAGCCCTGCAGCCAAAACCCCATCCCTGTGGGCTGGGGGGCAGAGGGAGGGACCCTGGGGACTTGGCCCTGCACCCCATGGGGCCCATCGTTCCCTGCCCGGCTCCCGGCTGACTCAGCCGGACGGGATTCCCACAGTTTCCGTCAGGTGCTGCCTGGAGTAAATGGGGAAGAGGTTTCACAAGCCCCAGTAATTAATACTAATTACAGAGCAGCAACATGGGAATCATTTCTTCCCCAGGTGTCCTTCCAAAAATGGCTTTCTATAGGTGTGGCACCATCCTTCGCTTGTCATTAGGTGCTGCTCCGCCTCAGAGAAGGTGAAACCTTCGAAGGCTGGGACTGTGGGAACGGCGTGACGGAGGACGGTCCCCGTGGTCCCTGCGGGCGCCCGGCCCGGCTGTGGCTGCTGGCAGCCGGGTTTGGCCGGAGGGCAGGGCTCGCTCAACCCTGGGTCAAGACAACCCATGGGGAAAACATACCATCCGACATCCTGAGCAGCACGACTGCTCCTGGCAGCCACCGGCAGAAAAATAAAACCGTGGACAAGGGTCTCGGAGTCTTTTTTTTTTGATGGCTTGGTTCTTCTGCCTGCATTGGAGGGACAGTGAGGTTCTACCAGGAGCTGATGCCGAGAGGGCTTCAGCTTCTCTGAGGCTTGAAAAAGATAGGGTGAGGGAGTTTAAAAAACTTTTTTGTCTTTGTTTTTCTTCTCCTCGCTGAGCTAGTCATGCTCAAACCCCCACGTGTGAACTATTAGAAATAAAGCAGGGTGGAGGTGGGCTCCAGAGCCAGCTGTGATGGGCTGGAAAAAGCCATGCCTGCCTTACAAACATGCTGAACTTCCCCAGCACTTGGGCTGCGGGGAACCTCCCCTTCCCCTTATCTGCCTGGAGAAACGAAGTTAGAGGAGACACAACTGGGCACGGTGGAAAAGAAGGGACCATCTTGTCCTCCTTGGCCACAGTGAGCGATGGCAGAATCCAGTCAGCAGTGGAGACAGGCTAGAGGTGAGGAAACCTTTCCCGCGCAGACTGTGGGGTCTGCATCCTCCAAGCCTGATTTTATATGATATTTCTGCGAGATTGAGCAATGGGAAGCAGCGCAAAGGTGACGCAGTGACGCAAGACAACAGCCAACTGCTGGCGGTGGCATCACCTTTAATGGTGAAAATCAACCACCCTGGACAGCAAAAGTGCCGGATGGCTGGAGGGATCGATCACGCTGCTGGTCTCCTGCAGCCCCATATTGTTGTTTAAAATTGGGCTTAGAATTATGGGATTTGGGTCGCTATCCAGCAGGGATGATCATGCCCTATTTAACTGAAGCCTCAGGACTTTTGTAGCGGAGGGAGATGAAGGGGCTGGTGCTTCCCTATTTGATGAAGAACATGTCCCATGCTGGAAACATCTCTTATTATTTAGGAGTGGGAGCAATTTCAAAAGACTCGGTTGAAGCTCACAGAAGAGGAAATCAAACGGGATTAAATCCACCCGGAGCCAGTTTCCAGGTCGTTTCCATACTTCTTCTCCAGGAGGAAACGCCTCCACGTCCAGGGGCTGCGGGTGCTGCGACTCCCCGTCCCCCGGCCAGCCGGGGTGGGGACCCTGCGACGGAGCGGGGCTGGCGGGCGAAGCTTCATCTCCACCGGGCTGGCGAGCTTGGGAACCGGTCCTGGCAGAGAAACCCATCTCCTCTGCAGGCTGAGTGAGAGCTGCAGAGGGAGGTGACTGTCTGTGTGGTTTTTAAATAATCGTGACTTTGCTGAGATTATTTTTTTGATGTGTGCAGACTTCTCCGCCTGACTTTCCCTTTGCAGATTTTCCCTTGCAGCAAAGGGGAGTTGCTGCGCGTATCCCAACGGATGGGTCTTCTCCCGCCGCTCGGTCCTCGCTCCCGTCTGAAGGTGGGGAGAAAAAGGGCAACGCCGAACCCAGCACTCATGGGCGCGAGCTGATCCCCCCACGGACGGTTGCTTTAACGCGGTGTCATTGCTAACGAGCCGGCTGGCAGGGCGCTCGTGGAGAAACGTGCTGGGAAATGGTAACGCGGCAAGTCTCGGCGTGGGCATCGCGCAACTCTCCGGCTGTCCGTCCCATCCTGGGGACGGGAATTCCTGGGAGCAAGTGGGGGAAGGACCTTGCTCTCCGCCCCAGCATCAGCCAGGAGCGGCTTGCGGACAGCCCGCTGCCCGCTTGCTGCCGGCATGTGCTTAGACCAAGCGTAGGGAATGTGCTCACCCCCCGAAAAACGGGACGGCCGATAAAACAGCCAAAGCAAATGTTGGGATCTCCTGACACGGCGGGGGGCCGCGCAG
>NW_010549158.1:734-967 GCF_000687285.1 Phaethon lepturus | reverse complement strand
TAGGTGGGGCTGGTGATTTATGGGAGGAAATTCATGATCCCGGTGGGCTCGTCCTGTGCTGCGAGACCCCCCCTTGCCCACAACCCAATGGAGAACATCAGCCTCGCAGGGGGGCTCAGGCTGCGGGTCGCTCTCCTTTACGTGCGGCTGGGCTGGAGGGGGCACCGCGAAATCCCCGGGAGGCGAGTGAGCATCCAAGCTCCTTTCCATCCACATGGAGACTTCGGGAGCTC
>NW_010549158.1:0-338 GCF_000687285.1 Phaethon lepturus | reverse complement strand
GCTCAGTCTGCGGGTCGCTCTCCTTTACGTGCGGCTGGGCTGGAGGGGGCACCGCGAAATCCCCGGGAGGCGAGTGAGCATCCAAGCTCCTTTCCATCCACATGGAGCCTTCGGGAGCTCCAAAGAGTTATCTGGGAAGCAAGCGCAGGCCTGCAGCACTTCGGCAACTCGTGCCCCGGCATCTGCCAACGCACAGAGCCAGCAACCGGGGGCTGGGGGGGTCTCGTCCCTCATTATTCCTCCAGCTGATGCACGAGGGAGCGGAAACACGGAGACCTTTTTCCTCCCCGTGCTTGCCCTGGGAATCGGGGTGCAGGATGATCCGGGGTGCAGGATGA
>NW_010549157.1:366-657 GCF_000687285.1 Phaethon lepturus | reverse complement strand
CAGAATCACAAGCCGCTGGAAGGCAGGTACGAGTGGCAAGCCGTGGAGAAGGGGAGCTCGCCCGACTTCTACTTCAGACCCCCCAGGCTACTGAAAGCTGTCTGCAAGTCCGCCGGCCGCCAGAGCTTGGACGTAAACGGGAATTGCCAAACGGTGGTTTTTGTCGGTTCTCAGGGAATCTCAGAGGACACTCACTGTGTAGATCAAAAGACTGATGTTTCTGAAAATCAGACGGACTTTGCAGAGCAGTGCACTGGGCAGAGGAAAAGACCCGCCACCGACGGTAACGAA
>NW_010549157.1:0-329 GCF_000687285.1 Phaethon lepturus | reverse complement strand
GCGCTGGGGCAGAGAAAAACCCCCCCCACCGACGGTAACGTACCCCCGCGAAAGCGGCAAGCACCTTTCTCCGCCCGTCCCGTCTGGTGTCAGCGTCGCGGCTCTTGGCCCCTCTGCCCGTGCCACGCATGGCCTGGCCGCGGTGGGCTGTGTCCCGCTGGGCACCCGGCTTGGTGTATCTTCCGCCCCCCCCACTCCCCGACTACTTTTCGCCTAAAAAAGCCCAGGTGCTGTATGCAGTCCCAGGGGGGTCCGGAGTTAAACGGGGGCCGGTAGATGATTTGCAAGGAAGAGCCCTTAGACGCGGGTCACCCCACCGTTCCCTCGCC
>NW_010549156.1:256-3695 GCF_000687285.1 Phaethon lepturus | reverse complement strand
TCCAACCTAGTGATTCTATGATTCTGTGATACTTTCTGGAGAGAAAAAAAAAACACCAAAGATTTTCCATCATATAATGTATATGTTCTTTAGAAACATACACAAGTAAAACTTGGGTGTTTCTCAAAATTCCATTTAACTAATGCATTAACTCTTGTGAGGCTAATTAGTCAGTTAGCTTGCCGATAGGAGACAGTGTGTATCTGTAATTCTACCAGCGTATGTATATGTGTTAGGAATTTCTAGGGCTGAAAGATGTCATTACACTAAACAGCACAGCCAAACTGTTGGCCAAAAGAAGAGTAGACAGAATTCATCTATTTTTCTTGGAGTCACTTCATCTTCAATGGCAGTTTCCTGCAAAAAACTTAATATTGATCCACCAAACTTTGATATTTGTAGAGGCATTCCTTATATACCTTGGTAAACAAATATAACGGAGATCCTACTGGACATAATCTTTATCCTATTCCCATGAAAGAATTGGTCTTTGTAAAAACTTATTTTGATAGTTTGTCAATTAGATATCCCACCCACTTTCAAATACTAGCTCCAGTCTTCCAAAGTTGTTTGCATTTGAATGTGGCTGCAAAATGAGGGGCAAGGTTGAAACCTTTCTGAGCAGAATTCCTAGGAAGAATATTCTGTGAACCTCTGTTTTATTTACAGTAGCTTTAAAGGGAGTATCTTCATCTAGAACATCTAGCTTTACTTGCCACTGAACTGGAGATAGCAGGAAAGTGTGTCATTTATTATATGCTTTGAAAATGCAATTCCCTGGTTCTCTTTCAAACTACAGAAATCCATGAGTCTTACTGTAGTTCAAAGATGATCTGTCAGCATAAAGTATCCTTCAGACCAGAAACCACAAACTAAATGGAGAATAAAAAATCATGCATTAATAACTGCAATGAATAGTAATCATCAGTGAAACAGACCACGTTAACAAAAGTGCTAAAAAGATATTTTATTCTTACTAGGAATGGAGTTATGTTACACAATCAGTTTCTCTTTGGCAAATTGTAATACATTCTATGACAGGGCTTAAATGCAGCTTGGAAAATAGGAGAGGATGTCTTGAAAAAAAGAATTTGCAATGCAGTGAGGGTACTGTTGTGCTCATTATATGTAACCTTAGCTAAACCACCCAGGTCTGTCTGCAGTTCAAGGCCTGGAAATGGTCTAACTATAGAAGCATGGCGTATCACATTAATTCATTCTGCAGTATACATAAGTTTCTCCTTGCTTTGCTATTCCCATCTGTAACTGGGGATCATATTATTTCTTACTTCAGAGTTACAATATTTTAATTGTAACAATATTTATTTTGTGCTCCTCAGATTAAAAGTTTTATGAAGGCAGAGTATAACCTTTTAGGAACCAATGCTGGATAAGAGAGGAACTGTAGGCAGGACACTGAAAATCACTAAGGTAAATCAAATCATCAGCTGGGCAGACAGAGGTCCTGAGCAGGGGTTAAAACTGGTGAAGGACAGAAGGCATTCAGATGAATGACTGAAATCTGGGAGATTTGGGTGAGGAATCAGCAACTGAGAAGGGTAGCTAACTTTTGGAACTGGTTTTTCTGGGGGTGTGATTCTGCATCTGGTTATACCAACCAGAAATTGGTTTAGTGCAAAATAAAGACTCTTTAATTATTGTTTAGCAGTACCAGTGAATAGTCTGTCCTGAGAGGTGTAGAGGGTAGATTTAGATTATCCGTGAGGAAGAAATTCTTCACTATGAGGGTGGTGAGGCACTGGAACAGGTTGCCTGGAGACGTTGTGGATGCCCCATCCCTGGAAGCGTTCAAGGCCAGGTTGGACAGGGCTCTGAGCAACTTGGTCTAGCAGAAGATGTCCCTGCCCGTGCCAGGAGGGTTGGACCTACATGATCATTCATGTCCTTCCAACCCAAAGCGTTCTATGAGTAATACTTTCCCAAATTCAGGTAGATGTAACAAGTAGGGAATACAAAAATCTACTTTGTAGCTTGGAAAAAATATGGCAGGACTGTCTGGAATGCACAGGTCAGAAATGTAGAAGGACTTGGCAAATAAAATTATTTGGATGAGTTGATTAGGAACTTCCCTACATTGGGTGTGAACATCTGCTGGAAAGTCATGTTTGAAATCCAAAAACTAGAAACAAAAATCTGCAATCCTAATATACCACCAAAAGCTGTTTTGTCAGCATGGCTAAGAAACTGCAGTCCCTTCATGCTGATTTACAATCATTGCCTCTACCTTCTCCTTTATGACTTTAAGAAGTAATGTGAAGCTATCCTCTAAAATCTCCAAGTGCTGAAATACTACATTTAATAGCTCAGAGTCTTTGATATCAGTGCTTGTAATGTTGGACTTGCTCCTGGAAAGCACTGTAACTAAGTAAGGAAAAGGTTAGGAATGAAGCTGTAATATATTTTCATCTCTGTTCATGGTAGAAGGTCTTGGTCCTGTGATTTATTGACCATCATTAACCAGAGCATGTAACAGGATGGGTAAATGTTTAAAACCATGCCAGGGTGAGGTGGAGAGGAAATGGAAATAATGGACAAACTTACCAAGGCTAGATTATTTTAGGTTGATAGCCTCTCACAAGAGACTCACGGTGTTAAGGCTACTGTCCTGGGGAGTAAGAAACCCCACTGGCCGTGCAGGTGCTTGTACTATACCTATTTCCCTATATACTATACCCTTTCTCCCAGCCATAAAATGTCAGAAATTTCCTGTAGATGTAACTATGTTAATTTATAAGTTTATAAATAGAAAATATAATTAAAGTGGAATATATCTGTTGGCAGACATAACATTTCACCTAGATGCATGGGATAGCTAGAAAGAGTTCTTGACTGCCTGTCTCGTGGAAAAGCACAGCATTATCTGAGGAAAAGTCTGTACTTCGGTCTGGTAACAAAATGCAGTAAGATATTTTTCCAGTCACATGTTCCAAACGCTATTCTGTTCTAAAACAAACCCGTCAGAAGTTGACCACCCTTTCTGCTTAACAAAATGAACTGTCTGCTAACAGAGAAAAAAAATTTAGGAGAAGTTATGCATAATTTTAGTAATTTAGAACTTTGGGTTTTTTTTTCTTTTTGGCTTAATATTTAACATGGTCGGAATACACGGTTTTGGAAAGCCCTTTTAGGCCCGTGGGAAGAGCAATGCCATTTCCACGTAATTTCAGCACACCAGTGCAAACGTGTACCATCCATAGGACCCGGCCGTGTCACCGGAGCGCAAGAGGAACGGCGCAGCTGCGCCCCGCGGATCTCCGCATTAATGCGGCCTCTATGTGCAAAACAGCTTTGAATTGCGTATTTAAGGTAGGGCGACAGGATTATTGTGAAGTAAAGGGCACATAAGATTATGATCCACTACGTAACTTCAGCACAGGCCCGCGGAGCAGAAGAATGGCTCCATGGCAGTAACAAATAC
>NW_010549156.1:0-225 GCF_000687285.1 Phaethon lepturus | reverse complement strand
AATGGCCCCATGGCGCTAACAAATCCTCAGGCGGCCCAGGCCGCGCTCGCCGCTGGCCGCCCCTGTGGCGCACCGCGGGCATGTTTGCGTTGCCGCCTTACGCCCTCTCCCGCAGCTTCCCCGGCTGGTTTCGGATTCGTTTCCCTTAGAACGCCGGTGCCTTCGTGCCGCGGAACCCGCGGCCGCGGCCTCAGCCTCAGCCCGCACCGAGGCAGGACACGCACG
>NW_010549155.1:12963-16300 GCF_000687285.1 Phaethon lepturus | reverse complement strand
TTTATATTTATATATTTTATACTTTATATACATTTTTATACAACTTTATTATCGGGATTGTATGGAGGTGTTGAGAGCTAGATGTAGTGATAAATTGTGGTCCCAAAATAGAGCCTTAATTCTTTAGCAAGGTGCTGCTGCCCCCCCCGCCTAGAATATACCTGATTTGGATAAAGGTAGAAGCTGCCACTTGGATGTCTCTTAGCTGGCCCCAAGCACATGGTTTCAGTTATGCCATTCATAACTGATTAAATTCCAGACTTGTTTGGATTTTGTTTCCAGTCTGGGAATACAATGCATAAACACAATACAGTCACATTCAAAACAAGTTCTGATGAAGAAGTTTGTTTCCTGGTGAGTCATTAAAGTGCCACCAAAATATTTGGCTGCCACTGTAAAGAAAGGGGTTTCCCCCCTATGGTGGGCTAGTTAAAATTGAAAGACAGATTTATGGGTTCTTTCTAAATGTTTAAATAAGTGCATGTCAGACAGTCCAGTTTGAAACAAGAAGAAAACACTCTTTTTTTTCCCCTCTCCATTGCAGTTTTCTGTAATTTCCATCTGACTGTTAGATGGCTCTCTCAGGGACATAAATACCCAAGGGAGGCTCTAAATATCCAGACATTACAAAGATATTTTATCTGCAAGAACATTATTCAGCTGTTGTTTTTGTATACTAGACAAGAGAGACTAAACCAGGCTGTTAGCTGCATAAACAACCCAAATCCATATTACAACACTGTTTCAGTTTCATCCCTACAGCTACACATGTCATACTGTACTAAGCTAAAAAGCTGAATTATGTCAACACACCACACTCTGAGCCTTATTGCAGCTAGGGAAGAGAAACATTAGAATGATTGAACTTTATAGTCAGTAAGTTAAAGGCAACACCTGCTATTTGACATCTGGAGTTTAATCAGTGGGGATTAGGAAAAAGCTAGGCACCCTTGTGCCCACTCCTTCCTTCAGCCGTTCTGTCATGCTGAACAGCCTATAGTACGCACAAGCAGAGCTTTGCTACAGCATATTCAAATTCAGTCTGCAAACCCTTGAGGAGAGACAGAAAATATATCATTCTTATGTGTACAAATGTGCTTCTTTATGGCTTTTTGGCCAAGTATGCCTGTTTAAGACCTTTCCTTCTTGCTGCCAAAACAAACACCATTCCTGTTTATTATTTGAAGAACAATCAAATTACATGTTATTTAATTTGAACTGAATTTATATGACCCTGCACAACGGCATTAAAAAAAAATCCAGATAGAACAAATTATACCAGAGGACTCCAAGTGAAGAGATGAAATGTAAGCTGGGCAGATGAAAGAAGAGTTTCAAAGTCAAGGTCAGCATTATTTGGAGAAATGCAGAAGTCTAATCTGTCTTCTCTTAACTGCTGCCCACCACCCTCTTGCCTGCTCCCCTGCCCATCACAGATTCTTCCTGTCACAGCCTCAGACACAGTCCTGAGTCTGGTCATTGGATTTAGAAGTACTGCAAAACGTCTGCAAGGGCCAATTAATGTCCCAGTTGAGATCTACAGCTAGAAGAGAGAATTTGTTCTCTTGCAAGCCCTTCAGATCCCCCCCTCTCCCCCTCTTTTTTTTTTCTTTGTCTGTTTTCAATGCAAAAGCAGTTTTCAAAAACAAAGGGTTCAATGCAATGAATGATTTAATAAATTCTGGATTAAGTAAAAACTAAACTGTGCCATACATTTCATTCAAACAGCTGGAATACACATACATATATATATCTTTTCAATGGGTTCTAAGAGGAGAGGAAGGAAAAAAAAAAAGAAAAAGGAAGAGAAAGTGTTTTAAAGACAGCAAAGCTCTACGGCAGATTTCCAGAGAATCCATGGGGAAATATATTCCCTAGAGGAAGATGAATGAATGGGGACTGCACACAAAAATAATTTTATGGTGTGTGGTTGGGAACGTGGAAGAAAAGCTGTTGGGTAACAGTGACAGAAGGAAACACTAGAAGCACGAAAAGGAAAGTGCCAGTGAACAAGAGATCACTCCTGTTAGAAGCTGACCTTCAGCAGGGCTCTGCAGAGCAGATGCAGCAGTTCTTGCCTTGTAGATGCAGCGCTGTGTTTTGTGACTGGGCATTGTGGAGGGGGGTTGCACAGTGAGCTCTTTGTAGTGGTTTCTTTAATAGTCTCCTATTCTTCCAGGGCTGCTTGTGGAGGCTGGAAGGGAGGCAAAGAGCAGGGTAAGATGGGAGAAACATTTCAGAGGGCTGAGACACAGCGGGGAACAAGAAAATCAGTTTCCCCATATGCTGCAGTGGCAAAAACATATGCCAAAGGTTTGAGGGCTTGGAAAGATGTAATGGAGGATTTAAATTCAGGGCAAGATAACATTTTATTTTAGGAGTTCAGACTATTTACATTCCAGTTGTAGCTGTGAATGGGCCTGGATAACCTGCTCCAGCTTCTCGGCCTGACAGGCTCAGCCCGTGCCAGGCAGGAAGCTAAATGTTCATTTGTTTCCTGATCTGCTGTCACCTCTGTCCTGAGAAAGGCTGTATGCAGGCAAATCTTCAAAGAAAATGCTTTCTTTCCTAGCATTCAAGAGCCCAATTTCCCAAAATATAGCTGTACTTCTAGACTGGTTCAATTCTTTTCATTTTTTTTAGCTCTTATTTCAGTGAAATTGGAGAATAAGAGAGGCTTAAGGGTTGTATTAGATGTGTTCATCTTCAAGGAGAACTTGATAGAAACGTATAATCCTACTACAGACTGTTGGGAGTTTGTTCAAGAAACCACGCACACACACCCCTTACTGTTCAGATCCCAAATAATGGGATCTGAACTGCAACAGTTCAGATCCCATTATTTTCATTCTTGATAAATTCTGTAAGACATTTTAATGGTAACAGCTAAACTCTGAGTTTCTTGCTCCCTTTCAGTCATCTATTCTCTCTGATGCCTTCTCCCAGACTACCATTTCTAAATAAAGAAAAACATTCAGAACAACTGAAAGAAGAAAATTTGGAAAGAGATGCACAGCTTCCGCCCCCAGCCCATGCATCGCCAATAAATGACCGTCATCCATTCTTTTAAAACCTCAGGATATCCATCAGTCCCTCCTGGAGATGAGAGCAGAAAGGTAACTCTAGCAGACCATCACTACAAGCGTCATACCTTCAAGAAGAAGTTTCACTGATTTTAAACAATTCCCCTTTACAAACACCAGTAGAGGTTAAACACACAACCAGTGGTCCCCTTTTATATTTGTACACAGCCAGCTCTAGGGAAAGCAAACACACCAGGCAAGCGATCAGGGTTCAACACCCTTCTCTGTCCAGGTTCCGAATGCTTGTGTTTAAA
>NW_010549155.1:0-12932 GCF_000687285.1 Phaethon lepturus | reverse complement strand
AGGAATGCCTCTATACTCACACACCTAACAGATCTTCCAGTTGGATATCTTCCACGTTCCAGCAGGAAGAAAGTGTGTTCTTCCACTTTGATAAGTTATAGCTTGGTAATTAGAGTACCGGTTTGGATGCAGGAGACACAGGTTTGAATCTTTTCAGGAAAGAGAGAGAACTGAGTCAGAATCTTACAACTGACTGAATGCCCCAACTTATACTCTGCCTAGAGAAAAGGCAGAACCACCACTCTTATGACTCTCTGCTTTGCTTTACTTAGACCCCATGCACACCAAGTATTCACAATAAAATAAGTTTATTAAGGGATGGAGAAATTGTAAATATTGAAATATAATTTGATTCAACTAGGTATCAAAATTTGGGCCAAGAATAAATAGGGAAATAATTTCACAGACAATCCATCCATTTACTCCATCCTGTTCCTGATTAAGGCGCCTTGTTTTTTTCTTCTACTTCCAACTTGGTTTCTGTTCTCCACACCCTTCTCAGTTCCCTCTTGATTTCCTCCCATTCTTTCAGCTTCTTCCCCAGAGAGCTAGGCCAGACCGTTGCAGCTGGCAGCAATGGGCTATACCCCCCCATTTGATGCAACTCGCTGTCATGTTAACAACTCGGGGTGCCCTCGTGGATCTCCTGGATTCATGCAGTACCTTGACCTGACCTGCTGGCTTCCCTGAAGCACTGCAGAATTTAAGCAGCAAAAACCTCCTAGGACACTAGACATTGCACTATTTTTTTTTTCTTTTTTACAAGAACTGGTGTCAGCTTGAACATGTGGCAATTGGAAAGACAGCATTTGTACTCTGGGAACAGCAAAAGCTGCTTCCTTTGCTTTGTAATTAGATCTTCAAGTTGGCCTAATCCATGTGCTGCATAAAAAGTCTTATTCTTCTCAGCCTCAGTCACTCCAGTAGGAAAAAGAAACTGTCAAATTGCTTTAAAAGGTATCCTTAAGCTTGTTTTTTGGCATAAGCCCCAAAAATTACCTACGCGTGGATCACACATGATTGAAAGGATTCCAGCAGGGTTAAGCACTGGCTGTGGACGACTTGAGAATGGGCATAGCTTCCACAGCTGAGGAATGGGAATGTTATGAAACATTTTTAATCCAAAAGCAGGAATCACCTTCAATCATAGCTAGGGTCAAAGTCATTCTCAAGAAGTTAGATGGTTCTAATTCTTCCCGTTACGCTTTGCATGTCCACCTAGAAGCGTAAGCTCCCTTTGCCCTGCGAGCCCCCGCTCTCCAGCAGCCGGCTGACTGGAGACAGGTCGAGGGTCCTGTGGGTGTCTCGGTGTCTCCTATGCAAAGCACGGGTAATGGTCCTAACCTCTCTGGAGGGCTACAGTGAAGAGTGCCACACCAGGACATTACTGACAGGAGATGAATGCTTTCTAAAGTTTTGTCCTACATTTTACAGAAAAAATATGCCTGTAAGCTCTGGCCTCAAAAAAACTTGATAATTCCAAGTTTGCTGTGAAATACAGAGAAAACATTGCACGAGCCAATTCTCCCATTCTGTAAAAATAAATCTCAGTATGAGCTCCACATGGACTACATTTTCTCCTGGGCCATTCTTTCCCTCAGTGGGAACTAAAACAGTTTTCTAAAATTCTCCCAGCAGGAAACATTCTGTGATGTCTCTACTCCACCACAGCACCATCACATCAAAATCTGTACAGTCCTTACGCCTAATTTTGCTCTAACAAAGTTTATTCACGGGCCATCTTATTTTCATCAGCAGAAGGCAGTCCTTGAGAGCAGCTCTGCATTCAGTTTCTTCATTGGCAAACTCAGTTTGAGATTTCCCCCTTTTCACCTCAATAAATTTTTTTCTAATGTCCTAGGCAGAGTTCTTCGGTTTGGTTTTTTGTTGGGATTTTTGGGGAGTGGTGTTTTTTGGTTTTTGGTTTTTTTTTACTTTCAGTTGTGGCAATACACTTCTTCATTAGGCTGCACTTTAAACTAGGTCTGTGAAGTGATCTGCAATTAACTAACCTAACATATGTACCAGCGCCTAAATCCATACCACTTCTCTTTGTAATTCCCTTCCCCCCATTGTTTTGCTGACCTAGTTTAGAAAACCTCTGCTCCTGAAAAGTTATTCTGTACAAGTGAGGACAAATTTAGCAGGATGACAACGTGTGGAGCTGAGAACTGTTTTTATTATGGGCTTTCCTATGAGAGGAATCTTAACAGCATATCATTAATTTGAAATTATCCTTAAGTTCCGAGTCACTTTGAGAGGTTTTGCATGGATGCGTTATGTCCTGGGTTCTGGGCAGACAAAATTAGCCCCATTAAGAAGGCACAGAAATAAGAATGAGTACTTATGTTTTGACTACTTAGCAGAAACATTTTGAGAACTGCAACAATTAATCCAACCTCAGAGTAGAAAATATTCATACTTTTCTGTAAAAATAAAGTGTCTTCTTTCCTCAGAAAAGATGAAACTTCAATTAGAGGGCTGAAAACTTTCAACTGGAATTCTCAATTTTAAATTCTGCTTCAAAATATATGGGTCTTTCTAGAGAAGTATTTTCAGTATGTTTCAATTATTTAAGGAGAAAGTTTCAATGGAAAAAATATCTGGCTAGTGCTAGCAATTACCCATTCTGTCATTAGAAAAATGCCACATCTGCCATTCATAGGACCTTACAACCATGATCTTGTTTCTGCTTTGGAAAAGAAGTCATCATGACAGATGCAGTAGCAATGTACACACACAAAAAACCTCACAGAAAGAATATCAGCTTTAGATAGATCAAGAGATTCAACACCAGCAGTTGTTGCTATGCTGACGGTGCAAAGGAAGAAGCAGCTCTGAAGACCCTATTTGCCTTTATCAAGCATTTTGTAGACAGTTGCTCATTATTGTCTACCCATACCATTGCATGAATAGATTTGTTAGGGCTACACACTGAAAATTAAGTTTTTACTTGCCTTATTTCCTACTCCAAAAAAAAAAAAAATCACAAGAACTCAAGGGAACACCTCCCAGTCACCATGTTATGGACTTAACACAATGCCTAATCTTACCTGCACCATTCATATCTCGAGATGATTTTATTTGAAGTAAAATAAAGCTTTAACACACCCACGCCTGTTGTCCTGTATCAGAATAAATTGATTTGTGTTGTACAGCACTGGTTGAATACCAGGTTTTAGATCAGAAGCCAGGAACCTTGCTCCAAAGAAACAGGCAAAACATAACTACTCAAACAGCATGAGTTTAGTTCGGGGCTTTGTTTTGTTTTTTAAAAACTTCATGCAAATACTTAGCTTGCTTCAGAGCTGTGGAAACCAGAGGTCAGTCAGCAGAACATCAAGAAGTTAAGCAGTGATTTCAACTCACTTCCAGCAGCTGAGGGTTTAGTGAAGAGCATTCCCTTGCCCCCAGCTTGTCCTGGGGTATGAATCCCATTAGCTCAGTATCGTGAGACCACAGAGTGAAACAGAGTGTAGCTTCAGAAACTGGCCCAAAGCACTCTAAGAACCAGAGCAAATTAGCACAAATGATGGGAAGATGGCTGCCAAAGCAATCTTTGCAGTTGTTCTCTTCTGACTTTGGGTGGCAAAGGGGTGTTGTGTCACAGCCTGCAGCTTCACACGGTGTCAAGGGAAAAGATTAGCTCATCTTTCAGTGACAGACAGGAGCTTGGCCTGTGTTTTTTCACAAACATCACCTTTCCCAAGGGAGAGAGAATTTACACTCTTGTCTGTCTCAAGCAGTAAGTGTCAGTTCTCAAATGCAAACCCGCCGCCTTCCAGTCAGCACTTCTCCAGAATGACAAGCAGCTGGAGGGAAACAGCACAATAACCCATTGAGTATGAGAAAGAGAAAGCTTTTTGCCACAGGGCAGCGTTACAGGTCTTTCTGAAGCTTAAGGAAAGGCAATTAGAGGTCTTGTATAATCTGTTCCCGTCACGTCTGGGCTGTAATGGAAAAAGGACCTCCCCAGCTCTTCTAAGAAATTTAACGTACCGCTGGAGACTCGCTTTACTTTAAACATACGGCATTTTCAGTGTAGTCCCCAGTCAGGAGTACTGTGCAAAATACTTACAGTACTGGATAACCTTTTCAGTACAATGGCTTTAAAGTATTCGTATTTCAAATACACATAAAAGTTTACTCAGTTTAATGCCTTTTGCCGTCACAAAGCGTCACAGCTTTCAATGTCAAACAGAGTAGAGACATGTGAAGAACATTTCCCTACGCTTGTGACAGAGAATTGAACATTGCTAATCCAATTGTGACAATTTTGCTAAAGGTACTGACAAAAAACGAAACAAGTGCTCCTGGTTCAGAATCTCAGTCTGGCTCTATTGGAGTAAGCATCTAAAATAAAGTTGCAAATTTATGTGAAAAACAAACAAAAGCCAGTGCCCCCTCAAAAATCCCTGCCATAAGCAAAGTGTGTAAAAATTATCATAAAAGGAAAAATTGTCCCAAAATAGGAAGATATCAATCACAGTGGGAAAGGCAGTTTTCCTATGATGAAAGCATTTAAAAAAAAAAAAAAAAAAAGAGGTGACAAATAGATAAATTTGTCCTTAGCTTTGCTAAGGAGAGATTTTGGATTTTGGAGAAATGGCTTATGGCATGTTGAAAGTGCCTTATATCTGCCAGGCACAACAGGTGGGGTGGGCAAAGGCAAAGAACAAAAAAAAAAAAAAGAAATTAAAAAAAAAACAGAGCTCCTGGCTTTCAGGGTTTCCTGCAGAAGTAGTAGCCAGTACTGTTGAAGTGACAGATCCCTCTCAAGAGCTTTTAAACACATTGGAATTGACAACCTCTTCCCAGGAACAAAAAGTCTAAGCAGTCAAGGTCAGCAGAGAAAGGAGTGGGAAGGGGAATAATTATCCAGAACTCGTAGATGGGGAACAAAGGGACTAAGTTACTTGTCACACAATACCTTGTGTTCCAAATACCTAATCCCATATTCTAAGCAATAAAGACCACCCTTTCTCTTGACAGCGTATTTTTAACTGCACACAATCCAAAGGAAAGGAAGGTTCTATCGCTGAGAAGCATTAATCCTCCTAATTAAGTGGAGTAGTTGGAAAGCAGTTAAGAAAACAAGTGAAAGAAAACTAGCTGAATAACATCAGAAATAAACACTAGACTTCTTGATAAATATGACACTTGCATCAGTCGGAGGCCCTGGGGGAATGCAGTGCTGGAGACAGATTGGTATTTCTTGAGGAACATTCAAAGCCTGAGAAGCATTTTAAGCGGTACAGTACATAACAGCTCCAGGGAGCCCCACTGGAGCAGGGTACAGCAAGCAGGAGCCTGAACTGTATCCCTTCAGCTCCCACTACCTGAAGTAATTTCAGGGTGTTTGCTTGGCTCAGTATCTTCAGCAGAAGTGACCCAATTCGAAAACTCACCTTAGCAACTAAACTGAAGACATTAAAAATCAGTAACCATTTTGCAAATGCTTTGCCGTTTCCTTCTGCATCCCAGTCCATAAAGAGAATGGAAACCACCATCTTCATAAAGTCATCAGGCATCTCTGATGGCATAAGCAGCAGTGGGATGCTCTCTTGTAAGATACTTTTAAAGCTCCATTATTAGTGTACTTGCAGATCAGCAGCTGTATTGGCAATTCACAGGCATGTTACAAATCAGTACTAAGGAGATTTCCCCAACTTGAATGGGAATAAGTATTTTAATAAGCATGCTGTACTGGTATTCTTTGAGACATCTCCCTCTGCAACTACAAAGCGCTTGGGATTTCCTCCTAGTAATAACTATTCATGATGCTTTAGCAACAATTTGGGTCTACTTCTCAATGTTAAGTTAATTAAGTTCACGTTTTCAGGACATGTACTTAGTCTTCATTGCATAGTTTTCAGACCTTCTGTTTTCATATTTTGCCTTTTTTTTTCCTCCCTCCTTTCTTTCAAGCTTGGTTGAAGCTTTACTTTTTCACATTTGTCCTTTCACTGTTATGCTTCTTGACATCTAGAGCAGCTTCTCCCCACTCCTTTTGGACTCTGCACTTGAAGTCATTGAAGATGGCTCTACTGTTGCCAGTTGCCTTCTGGATTTATTTATTCTACTTGTTCTCTTCATCTCTCTCCCTCCTTTGTGTATGATGATATAAATATAAAACTATTCCTGATAGTTTTATCTTTTTGACCATGAATAAATTCCTAACCTCTTCCACAGTTGAGTCCTTGAGCTCCTCAGCCACACGACTTCTTAGTGTATCCATCTCTGTTCTTGTAAAACCAGTTCAGGCTTTTGCTTCTTACATTACATCCCGAGTCACTGAAAAAATTGAAATTGGTTGGAAACTTCTCTGCAGAAGGCATAAAAGCCTTTAAGTCCTCCATTCCAAAATTCAAACAATGGAATAAGAAAAGCCCTGTTTCTTCAACACTGTATAGGCAGCAATTCACAAAATTACAACAGCGTATGAAGGTCAGTAACGCAGCCAGTCCTCCTCAGCTGGAATTCCTGACACACAGAAACTATTGTCCATCAGAAATGAGTAGAGGAGAGTTACTGAGGATTTCTTCCTCTTTCTGAGTAAACAAAGTCAAACACGACATCCAAGAAAACCCCCAAGTCAGCAAAACAAAAAGTAATTTTGTTCTTTCAGGCCAAATATGGCCATAAGGAAAGGCGGAAAAGGCCGTTGGACCATGTGAAGACAGTTGTCAAAGACAACTTTTATTTTATTTTGATGCTATTTCAGCATAACTGTATCCCCTGCATTTCTAGAGAGAAAGAAAAAAAAGCAACAATAATTGCTAAAGAACTGAAGTTAGCAAACAAAATACCAATCAATTTCCCGAGAAATGGACTTCAGTAAACTTTTTATTTGATCCTCTGAACTTTTAGAGTGAGAAAAAGCAGGGGAAAAAAGTCTTCTCAACTAAAGCATTCTTGAGGATAGCCTTTTGAGTCCAGTGGTCAAAATGCACAGATTATATTAAATCGCAATACTTTATTTAACATCAAAGACTTGGTTTCATCAGTACCTTGCAAGTTTTTTCCTTCAGACTGTGTAATTTATAATTTATATTTGAAGCTGTATTATAAAATGAAGTCTCAAAACCTTGTTTTGAAAGTAACAAGTGTTTTCTAAAACAGAAGTTACATGGATATCTTTGCCTCTTCCCATCTGAAGAGATAAACAGGGAAAGAAGATTCCATGCTCATAACAACTCAGCACTGAAATGAGAAGACAAGATGATCAGAAAACAAATTTTCCATACACTAAAAAATTCTGTAGGTGAAGAGCTGGTGGAATTGTGTGACACTGGAGTCGCTACTGAAAAAACCCACAGCTCTCAATCACTAGCATTTAATTTGTTGATGTTTTTTTTTTTTGTTTGGGTTTTGTTTTGGGGTTTTTTTTAATTCTATTATAAAAACTTGATCTTTGGGAGATGTGGGATGAATTTTTATTATTCTTACAGAAAGTCTATTTAATCAGTGAGGCATAAAAAGATCAAATTGCAGTACAGCATTAACAAAAATTTAAATAACATCTTTCTAGCATAATGCCGTTTCAGAAAGTAGTACAGCGTTCCTCCCAGGAGGTCTGACATTTAAATATTTATAGGATCAAACATTAATGACAGAAGATTTGCTCAACCTTCTCTCCCTGCCAACAGAGGATACAGCTCTATAACGTCTCTTCTAGTATTTAAACAGTGCTTCCTTTTAAGCGACACAAGAATCAGGGATTTCTCTCATTTTGTTTTCTGTTGTGTTTGAGGCCAGACAGCTTTATCAGCTCACGGGCAGGGGCCTTATCTATACCCTCAGTGTAGGTTCCAATCCAAAACTGGATGAGGTGTTATGCAATAAAAAACAATTAATGAAGGAAAACTTTTCTAGTAGTTTATTATATCAGCCCTCCAACGGCTCTTATTAGATCACTTCCTTACTGAGATCATAAGATAGACTCACAACGTCTCAACTAATCTTGCAACATCATGTCAGTTAATGATTTTAAAAGCTGATTTTGCACTGGTTTAACACAACTAGATCTGAACACACTGGAAGAATAGGGATTGTTCAAACATGAAATGTGAGCCCAAAGTGGTTGTAGATACACCAACTACAAAATAAATAATTATAAAGCACTGGAATACTAAGTTAAACACAAAATGCACATTTTAGGAACTTATCTTCCAAACTGCCTTTGGTACACCGACAAAAAAATCTCATCCTAAGATTGAGACAAATTGAGACACATTAAGACTGAAGCATTACAAGTATTCACCTGGCAAGACACAAAAGATGTTGAGCTAGCAATTCTTCTCTGCTGGAAAAGCTTTGGATTATCACTATAGGAAAGGAAAGTTCACAACACAGGGGATTTGTTGTTGTTTCAAGTAATTATCTCCAATGAACCAACATGATTCATCATTGGATGAACAGCACTTTACAGAATGAAGCTTGATTTACATATAACAATTAAAATTATATAAAAAACCCTGTGTATCAATGCATTAACCCTTTCTTTCCCCACAGCAGAAAGAAACAGCTTTCCTGCAGATACTAATAAAACATTAATTTTCAGAACCTTGAGTTTCTCTTCAAAACACTGATTTCACATGGTGGTTTTTACTTTGCTCTACTTGTCTCTGTAAGAAGTAGGAATCTACTACTACTAAAGTCCTCTGATATAAATATACTAACTCTGCTTGAGCATTTCCCCTCTCATAACTTCTGATCCCTTGTTGCTTTCTTCACCCAGTTCTTCATCAGCATGATGCTGCTAAGCTTTCCTCTGAAGCAACAAGCACCAAAAGTCCTCTTAAGCACCTTTTTACCATTCAAAGCCATGAGTTAAGCCCCTAAATATCTTCAGGGCCCTGGACCTGCATTCAGAGGGAGGCACTCAGCAACACCTTATTCAACTGAAACCATTATTCCCTCTGGGTTAACTGGAGTTTTTATGGGTCAAGTCACAGCTACCTAAAGAAAAACCTGCTGACTTACTGTTTTTGAATAGTGTAATCTTACAAGGCTCTAAGTATGTTTCTCATTAGAAGTGACATTGAATTTGAATTTCAGGGGGTGGTAAATGATGTTGTTTTGTTTCCTGTTTTATTTTTATAGCTATTTCTGATTAGCTGTTCATTCAGTCGATTTTAGTGTTTGATGTATTCTGTATTTAAGCAAGACAGTATGCATTGTACCTTACCTGGTATTTCATATAACACCTTCTGGAGGAAATTCACGTATCCCTTATCTACTGTTAATTCTAAACACAAATAGAATATATTAATCAATGACAGAGGCAAAAGAACTCAACAGAAAATAACTGGCTGCATTACGGAATAAATGATTGCTCCATAATACCCTGCAAATCAAAGGGGATCTTTTCTTTTTCCTGGCAGACCTCATAAGTGGACTTTTATCATGACAGACAGAACATCAGAGGGTTTCAGATGGTTAAAAGCAAGAACAAATCACAACTCTTTCTCCCTCACCCAAGGAGATTAATGTAAAGCACCTTAGGATTTGTCTACATGAAAAACGTCATATAAAATAATTATTGTAAAAATACTTGCCAGCATTTGTCAAATGCTGTCCTTTGAATAGTCGACATCTCTATTAAAACCTCTCTCAATTAGTATTCCATTCAGCATTAGTAAATGGTAGGTGTCAAGCAGTCACAATCGACTCCCAGCTGATGCAAGTGAAAAAGAACCTAATGCAAATTCCAGGCTTCAGATGTCGTTTTAAAACACTTTCCTTAGAGCTTAGCTTTTTATTTGCTGACAGATGCTTTTGTAGGCCCGCTAACTTTTGAAGCCAGCAAACAGTAATCACTCAGGCAGAGGTTGCATCAGCGGAACAGCAACAATGAGTAAGACTCTGTATTTTGAATGAAACTTGAGCACATTTGCCAATATCAACAGGTACCACACCATTGTTCCTTGGAGATTCATCTGTTTGTGCAAGCTGTCCCAGTTCTCTCTGGCAAAAAGGAAAAGCTGCTTTCAAATTTCACCTACATCAGCACCAATGAGGAGTAACACCACAAAAACAGAATTAGTTCCAGCTTATATCAAGATTACTGAGGTTGAAGCCCTTGAAATTTCAATTTTCCAGTCATTGAAATAAAGACAGAAGATAATACTTGCCTACCATAAGAGGGAATTGGGCTGACACATTAACATTTGCTCAGTGTTCAAAAAGTTCCAGCTCAAACAATTCACATTCTAAATTTGCCTCAAGTTCATCCTGTGCCTAATGCCAGTGATTTCAATAACTTACCGCAGAAGATGTCTGGTCAGCCTTTCTTTTCTCCTCGAGCACACTGTATTTTCTGCTGCTGTGGCCAAATGCAATACAGATGGCTTCCTTGGCATGCAGCCAGCCAGACACAGGTCTTCTTACCTCACAGCAAATCCCCGTGCCAGTGCACCGCTCCTTGGCCTGAATGTATCTTCATATATGAAAAACAAGAAACCACATGGAACCCAAGCTCAATTTCATTTCTCTTCCCACTTGCCAGCCTCCAGGAGTAAAGAATTTTTGCTTCAGGCTTTTTAATTAAAACTTCCTCTCTACAGCTGCACTGTGTTAGCACTGGACCCAGTCTTTGGCTTGCAACACACCTGTAGAGCCACAAACTGTAGACATGAAACACAGGAGCGTGTCAAACTAGAAAGGGCGAGAAATATGGTTGCTGCTGAGACTTGGATCAAAGCAGACCAAAAAGTTAGGCTGCATTCTCCATTCTTGGTGCATATAAGCACTATCAACAGAGTGCAGAAAGGAATGGGAATCCAGAAATTTGCATTCAGAAGTTTAAGGGAAAAAAAAATCCATATATGACTTTGGTTAAGTCCCAAAACCATAGTCAGAATGTAATTTAAAAAAAAACCAAACCTGTAGTCTTGTATACCACCATTGTCTGTTGTTGAAATCCTCCATCAATGCCTCAGTTTACCACTTCAAAATTCTACATATGCGTTAGCTATACCTGAACTTCTGTACATTACCAAAGCACTTCAGTCTTGGTACTGAGCTGCTGACTGCCTGTGCTCTGGCTGCGCTTGAATGACATCGCAGTTCTGCATAACCCTCCCATTTGACCAGGGAGGTCAAATTCAGGATTGAATATTATATTCATATAATATTCAGGACTTATATATTATATTCATGACATATTCAGGACTCATAATACAAAATGTCTCTGACAGAATAGAGTACCAACACTAAGTATCTTTTAAAACATAAGCAGAAAAAGAAGTAGTGTTCTCTCTTCCCATGTACACCTTCCTATCCTTTAGGAGGCAAACCAAGGGTAATGCTCAGGAAACATCTCTCAGCAAAGAGACATAACTACACAGTTATAGGCTATTCCTATACTGTTTTGGACATATGCTTCATTAGCTTATGTATAAAATTATTAAGAGTTAAGAAGTTTGCAGATGCTACAGTAACAGGAAACAGTCAATAGAAATATAGTATCTATCTTCACGAGATTGCCAGCTGAAACTAATAGCCATATTTAGTTTCTTTTCCCATCAAATGGGAAAAACACCCTATTAGAATGTTATATTGTAATTTTATGAAGAAAGTGACATGTGTTGGGGATTAACATTAATGAGAGAGAACCAAAACCTCATAATTTTGGAACAGAGTGTCCTGGAATGCAAGGGAAAATTTAGACCTAAAATCAAGATTTATTTTCACAGCAATTATTTCCCATTTTCTGCCAAAGACAACAAAAAGAAGATAGCGGATTTAATGGAAAACAAGCTGAAGTCCTCAACCTCAATACAAGAAAGGGACAGAGGGATGTAGACAATACCTGAAAGTGAATTACAACTTTTTGGCTAAGTTGTTATGCAAAAGAGGCCACACATGAAGCAATCACATGAAAGCTGGGACTGCAGTGCTGCAGGAAGTGGGCGCACTGAAAGACTGAAACATGGAGTGGGGCTGGAACTTTTCACGGAGACAGAAATACTGAACAACAAGCTGCCTCTGCAGCTGGGCCTGGTGAACTCCAGAACATAACAATATATGGTCCTATTTGTAGTACCAGGCCCTTGATAAATTAGGAATCATGTGAAAAAAGGTAATGCCTAATTAGCATAATTAATAACAGAGTTATGACAAATTCCAGCTGATTGCCTTGCTTAATGGAAGGCACTGTTTCCTCAACAGGAAACAGTGGCCTCTACAGGGCCACTGGCACTGTAGCCACAAAAAGCTACAAGGATTTATCTTAAGATCAAGCTGAATTCCCCCCACCCCCAATCAAAACAGTTTTACATATCCCAGTCCTTCTTTCCTACAAAAGCCCTTTATTTTCTTCCATTCAAAGCAAGAGTTTCAAAGAAAGGTCTGGACTCACAGATGGAAAGAACATTCAGAACTATAATGAGGGGTTTTGCTATAGGGACAGTATTTTTTAAACAAGGAGTTTAAATTTCTCATGGGCCCATTGAGAAATCAGCCAGCAAATACTGAGTTAGGATCAACCTCAAATTACTCCACAGCTACCCACACACACTGTTCTTTGAAGCACCTAGTGTAGCCTACTTTAATTCAACAGAAGACAAGTTCTGCATGTCTGTCCATGCACATTTTAACTTACTATACTTTGTAAACTGCCCCCACAGGTTGACTTTTTTTAAATAAGATTTTCATAACCTGAAAAATGTCCACCCTCCCACCCATCTCACTTTCCCATAAATTGCACAAGACTTCGAAATAAATCAACAGCTAATTCTTACGTATCTGCTTCCAGTGCAAAGCTGCTGACAAGGACAAGGCTTCACCAGGAGAAGAAACGAGAGCCAGGTGTCACCAGCCACGCAAGAGCTTCACCTTGAGGCTGTTAGGGCAGCGTCCGTACATCTTCTCGAGCGCAGAAGGAACTGAGGGGCGCTTGTGGAAAGCCTTGAGCGGCGGCTGCTGAG
>NW_010549154.1:615-848 GCF_000687285.1 Phaethon lepturus | reverse complement strand
CGGGGTTTCCTCCCTGCGCCGGTCTCCTTCCCTTTTGTTCCTGGCAGAGCCGGGGGAGCCGGGGGCTCTGGCAGCCAGCCCCCATCCTTCCCTGGCCGCTCCTGCCTTCCCCAGCAGGATCCGGCCGGCCTCTCCCGCCAGCAAACACCCATCTTCCTCCCGCTCTCCCGGAGCGAGGTGGCGGGGCGCAGGCATGGCCAGCGCCGGAGCCGCCCCACTCCACGGACACCCCA
>NW_010549154.1:0-404 GCF_000687285.1 Phaethon lepturus | reverse complement strand
CGCTGGGACGCAGCTCCCACGGCGTTGCGGTGGGGCCGGGGGCTCACAGCAGCCCCCGCGCTCGCAGGAGCATCACCTCTCGCCCCTGGGGCCAGGAGGGAAGTTGAGGCAACGGCAGCAGAGATGCACTCAAATAAATATTTAGAAGGGTGGGTGCAGCGCGGGCAGCCCCGGGGCCCCAGCACAGTCCATGGTGCGGAGGCCACCCTCACGTCTGTGGGGAGGAGAGCGGGCGGCTTGAGCCCCCGGCAGGGATGGTGGCGGTGGGCAGGTCTCCGCAGCAGGAACCGTCTCCCGCGTCCTCCCCAGGGGCTTCGCGCCCGGGGGCCGCCCGGAGCAGGGTCTTACCGAGAAATCCACGGTGCTGGTGCGGGGGTAGCCGGGGATGCCGGGGCTGAAGCGCC
>NW_010549153.1:1313-1604 GCF_000687285.1 Phaethon lepturus | reverse complement strand
GCCCCAGCTTCCCAACGCCCGCTTGGGTCGGTGCCCTGGTCCGGAGCCCGCCTCTGCGTGCTCCGCGCGCCGCCGGGGTCTTCCGGAGTCACCGCCTTCGGGTGTGGGTGCTGTGGGAAGAATAAACACGCCAAGTAAGGATGAGCGTTAGAGCCCCCAAGCAAAGAGACCTCGTCAGTCTGTGGGTTTGGTTATGGCTTTGGTTATTCGCCGTTCAACAGATTTTTTGGCGGTCTCTCCGCACCTCCAGCGTAGCTGCGCACAACGGCGGGTGCGGCGCTTACAGGGAAC
>NW_010549153.1:0-1282 GCF_000687285.1 Phaethon lepturus | reverse complement strand
TACAGCGAACGCGCTCGTAAAATTACAGCCAGCGCGTCTCCGTAGGGCGTCTGCCCGCAGCCCGCCGCGCTCACGTGTAACAGACGGGCCTGCCGGAAAGGCACGTGGAGTTCGCCCCCTCGAAACGCCCAGCAGGTATCAACGCAACGTAAATCTGAATGCAAGTATTTTCCGTAACTCCTGTTTAAAGTGCTGGCAAACAACAGAGCGGCTGCAAATTACGAGGTATTGAAATTCACACTTGTGCTTGAGCAATTTACTGCAGGTCTTATTTTTCTTTAAAATTTATTTTTATTTTCTCAATAGAAAATTGCCCAAGGAAATCTCCTTGGTAACCAGAAATTATGTGAGGGGTCCTATGAAAACGTGCCGCTAGTTTTCATTGACTTCTAGAAAAGGCAATAATTTTAACAGTAGAAAATCCTAATCAGTAGCTATCTTACAAATGTCTCCATTCAGATGCTGAATTCAAGGGCTGCGTTGCTCTGAAAAGCAGAATGTTAAGGGTGGAATAGCACGAAGGAATGATGCTAATGCCATGGCCCAAAGGTATTTGGAAAAACGGTTGGAAGGTTTTAATTTTATGTGTAAACACTAATGGATTAAAAGTGAAATAACTTATGACTGTTGACGTAAGTGCTCAGAAAGAAAAATCTCCGAGTGTCAAAATTAAGGCTGAATGGATGAGCTCGCAGCTGCCAATCTTAGAGGGCAGTGTGCGTGATGAATTAAAAATGGTCTGATTATTTATAGAGACTGCAGTTCTCGCTGGATCCCCGTTTGAAGCGTTGGCTGTAACTCCCGGTTCCGCCTCAGTGGCTGCACGACGGCAGGTTTCGGTCTCAAAATCATTTACTGCGCTTCACTAAAATCCACCTCCACGTGGTTTTCCCATAAACCACTGTGGCTTTTAGTCCGTTTTAAAGTAGACTTTAATATCGTGCTAAAATGAAGTTTTTCAAGGGTGGACGGGGGCGCGGAGAAGAACTCCGGTGCACGTGAGGGCGTGCGATTGAAACGGCAAAGGGCAGCCAGAGCCATCCCCTCTCCCTCGCCAGCGCTGCCTCCCCTCCAGTCTCCCGTCTGCGAGGCTCGATAAGCCGATTTCTTCTAATCCTTCCTTTAAAACTGGCCTCCTGTCCTCTCACTTATCCAGAGAGGAGGTTGGGGTGGTTTGGTTTTGTTTTTGTGTGGGGGGTTTTGTTGGCGGTTTTTTTGCATCTTCCCTGCTGGGAATACGGAGCTGGTGGCGACGTTTCTGTCAAAGCTGCTTCCATCGGCG
>NW_010549152.1:0-1356 GCF_000687285.1 Phaethon lepturus | reverse complement strand
CGCGCCACGCTGGAGCGCGCAGCGGTGCCAGGAGCCGCCGCCGAGGTCTGTCCTTGGCGCAGACAGGCCCATAGCTTGCTCTCCAAAAGCTGGAAGCACTGCTGTCAGGAATCCCTCTTCTCCCCCGTGCACACCAGCCGTAGCAGACCGTGGTGGTCAAACGGGGTCGTGCCACACCAGGTTGCACCGGCATTGGTGTTACAATACCGGCAAGGATGCGTTAACTCCCGCCGTCAGCCAGGAGCACCCGCAAGCAGGCTGCGCGTGCCCTGCCTGCGGGGATGGATGCAGTTCTGCCCTGCCACACGGGAAGGGGACACCTTCCTCCACAGGCAGTGGCCCACAGGTCCCTGCAGGGGGGGCCACGCTGTGTGGGAGGATGGAAGGCACTGGTGGTCGCTGCAGGGCTCCTTGCCCCGGGTTACCGGTTAGTATCATTGCTCGTACGCGCAAGCAGGCTGCGCGTGCCCTGCCTGCGGGGATGGATGCAGTTCTGCCCTGCCACACGGGAAGGGGACACCTTCCTCCACAGGCAGTGGCCCACAGGTCCCTGCAGGGGGGGCCACGCTGTGTGGGAGGATGGAAGGCACTGGTGGTCGCTGCAGGGCTCCTTGCCCCGGGTTACCGGTTAGTATCATTGCTCGTACGCTGTTCCCAGCACGGTATGAGGCTGTGCCTGCTGCAGCCACCGCTCTGGGGCCCAATTTAGGTTTTTCCCTCCAGTGCGTTGCAACAGCGTGAGCTGAAACAAGTCTGCTCGGGTATTTACCTCGTGCCCTGGAGCAGGTAATGCGGCCCAAGGAGCATGGAGGTCTCTGATCCTCACGCCACGCGCAGAACATGCCAGGACCGGCAGAGCCCGTCTGGCAGACGCTCGTTAGGAGCAGCAGCGCCTGCTTTGGTACTCCAGGTTCTTATTAAAGTGCGGGCACTGCCTCACATCCCCACCCAGGAGTGTGGGAAATGTAATTGCTCTCTGGGCGCTGAAGAGCGAGCACGCGGGGTGCTGAACGTGGGCAATCTGAGCCAGGGAAGGGGAGTGGGAACGCAGGCCAACCTTAATTTGGGAAGCGTGAGGACTTTGTGAAAGACTCCCCCCATCCCCGCCCACAGCCCAAGGGCATGTTGCAGCAGTGATGGCCAAGCTGTCCTTCCACCACCGGGAATGACGGCGCAGCAGCCTGGTCCCAACCATACAGACTCCCGGCTCAGGGCAGCGGCTGGGGGCTGCCCCCCCTTCCCGGCGGGCACTGCAGCGCAGGGGGGTCTGCGCCCCGTCCCCCAGCAGCTCTGCTCTGGAGCAGGGAGGTCGGCGGAGCCTCGTCCCGCAACACCCCCCCTCTCTGCCGCCACGAG
>NW_010549151.1:240-1804 GCF_000687285.1 Phaethon lepturus | reverse complement strand
CGAACAAAGAGCCGCGGCGCGGGTCGCCGGGGCTTATCCCGGCGTCCGCGGCGCCGGGCGCGGGAATGCCGGGCTGTCTTCGGGTGGCGATCACCGGCCCCGAGCTCTCCCGGACGCTTCGACGGCGACTTTTCCCCAGCTGCGTTAGAAATTGGCTGGAAATACTAACGCTGGAACTTAACTCGGTATTTGTTAAGAGGTCACTTCGAGGATATTTCTTTCCTAAAAGCAGCAGATGATGGAGTCCCGCATTATGCTGAGAACAGCGTTTATCCTAAACTGCGTATAGATAAATGGACCAATGTAAGAAGCGGGTGGTTTATCTGGGTACATTAAATAGCTACGAGATGCTTTTCTTTCATGGCTGGGAAGTGAAAGCTTCACTGACCTCTAAAACAATTTTACTTCATACAAAGAAAGCTTCAATTCCCCTGTCTTCTCCCCAAAACGTATCAGGTTTCCCGTTTTCCACAACCTTAATTGTAATTAGTTAGGGAGCAGATGGGACGAGGCACCTTCCGTGCACGAGCTTTCCACTTCCACAAAATGAGTTTATCAAGCGCTGCCTAAACGTCGCTTTGTATTACCGAGCCCATGATGTGCATTTGAAAGAGCCTCCCCCCGCACGCGTACCTCACTGCGGATCGCCCCACACCGCCTCTGTTTCAACGGGTTTGATGGTGGCCGTTCGCAGACCAACGTGCGAGGACTGGAAGGAACGTTAACAAACCTCGTGGTCAGCAATAATCAGCTCTATAAAACGCATCTGTGACTCGCTAAGGAAAGCAAGACTCGCTTTATGAGAGCAGAACCGCTTGTCCTTCCTCCTGAAGTACCGGTTTGGTAAATTTTAGCTCCTAAATTGTAACTGCCTTTCCAGCCATTGCTGCTTTACGCTGACGTGCTTAATTTTCTTGCTGTTGTTGTTGATTCCGGTAAGCTCTTGCCTGGCAGCCAGGCAATCCAAGCACAGACAAATGCAGATTTTAGAATTCCTGTCCCCTGTGAGGCTCCGCTGGCTGCAGCGAGTGCAGCGCTACCGGGCTGAATGCATCTTGCCGCTGCGAGCAGCATGGAAATGCCAAGGAGGGGATTTATCTCAATGACTCTAGTTAGAATAAAATTCTACTGATCAGTGAGGAAATATTTATGGGTTAGGCGTTGCTAACCATAATAGCTGGGTGCTGCGGCGCGCTACACCTACGCTGATGCTCGGCACACGGCTGCCAATTGTCCAAAACGTTTTACCGAAATGTAAAAGATGGGGGTAACAGGCAGAAATACGCCAGCGAACTGCTGCGGGTGCAGCACGTCAACGATTTAAGGTTCGTTACTTTCAAAAGATTCTTCGGTGTTTCTAAATACCGGTATCTCAGTTAGCGAGGGCCGTATCTTGTCATCAGCGGTAAATCAGTGGCACAGCCTGACCTTTCAGAGGGCTATATCCTTCATTCGAAACAGGCGAGTTGAAAAGGAAGATCTGTGAAAAACAACCTCACTGGGGAAGGGGGCATTTTTAATACGAATTCTGTCTTCTGGAAGCTGTAAACAGACTCTGGCAGAG
>NW_010549151.1:0-209 GCF_000687285.1 Phaethon lepturus | reverse complement strand
GGAGGGGTCCCCGGAGGCCGGTGGGGAAGCCAGCCGTTATTTCGCTCGTTGAGCTCAGCTCACGGGCTCGGATACGGCGAAGGTGCCAACTTCTAATTGATACGTTTAGGCGAAGCTCCCGACGTAATTGCTTTTAACATTCATGTATGCAAAGCGGCTTCGCGCGGGCAGGGCGAGCCCGGAGAGGCAGCGCTGCCTGCCTGCCAGCG
>NW_010549150.1:0-22084 GCF_000687285.1 Phaethon lepturus | reverse complement strand
GTGTTTCTGTCTGTGATTCTGTCTGTGAAAAACAAATATGCAAAGTGCATCAGGACAGAAATGAAAGCGGCAGTAGGTCATGGCTTTCCCCGCACCCGACGGTCTGCAGATCTAAGGCGTCCCTCAGATTAGGTTGCGAGGAGCACTGCAGTCCATGAAGTCCCCCCTAGCCCAAATATTTGATGGCTCCAGCTCTCCAAAGCTATCCCATTCACACACTGCCAGCTAATTGGGACAAAAGGCTCTGTGAAATTTTAACAGAAAAAAATATATCTGCAGTTCTTGAGCTTTCAGCTGAGAGTTTGAGCTGAAAATTTTCCGCACCTGAAAGGGGAGAAGACTCAGAGGACTACATGTTCTCATCCATCAACGTTAATTACGCAGGGCTAACTAAGACAGAGTTTTTAAATTCACAAGAGTGACAGTAAGGGTGGAGCATTGGGCAACAAGGAGCTGCAGAGCTGAGCAGCTGGGGCTGAACGCGCCAGCTCAGACACAATGCTGTGTGGGATCCCGTTGTACCCTTAGGCTCCAGTGGAAAGGGCACCAGTAGGAGGAAGAAATGGCCCTACAGACATGACAAGGCTGACCTGCAGTCACTGCAGATGCCCCTGGGTGGGTGGAAGACATGCAGTCCACAGCACATCTGAGCCTCCACCACTTTTCCGTCACCTTCAACATGGCCAAAGCTTTCTCCTCTATGTCAAATCAATCGTGTTTCTCATATCTCCTACTCCACAGCCCTCTTGGGCCAAGTCATACCCCAAGGTATTTGCATGTTGAGGGACAGCTGAGGCACACAGCTCTCCTCTTTAACCTCTGTGCTGGGAAATCATGTAAAATCAGGACCTGAGATGGGCTGGACTTTGTGCTTTGTTCTTGATATCTCATTAGCTGTTCAGCTGGGAGGGGTGTGTGAAAGACATAAATCAGGAATCCTCCTAATATCACCAAGTCAAGCTCCCCTTCCCTCTCCACTGAAAGGAATAACCTCGTGTGATGCAGATGAAACCTTTACTTAAAGGTTATGCTCATGGCTTTGTTGTGCCCCACAGAAGTCCCGAAGCAGCAGATTTCATAAGTGGAAATCAGGAGGGGCTGTTAGATGGAAATGTTCTGAAAACATTAGCCAGAGGGGAAAGGCTGCCTGCAGAGCTGGTAAATATGCCGTCTGTAAGGGTGTAAATCATTGCTCCAAGGCATGACTCTGTAGAAAGCTTGTAATACTTTTAAACGCATGTGCCAGTTGTCCTTTCCAAAAGGGAGATTGGTTAATGGTTACGGGGAGATGTTTGCCTCCGCTGTGACTGTGCTCCCTGGCTCTTCTTTGCCTGGTGGTCTTGGGGTAGAGAATCAGCTTCATTTCTGGTGATGCTTCCCTAGGTTATATTCCACTTCTTATGCTTTGGATGTGATCTTCAGCATGTGACTGGTGTGTGAGGAGAGGAGGAAGAGGGTAAGGGTACCCATGTGCTGGAGAAAGAAAGGTGAATTGCTTTTCTGTGTCACAGACCTTGGGTGTTGGACCTGGGCACATAAATCTGCAGACTGGAGATTCATCTCCACTCCCAGAGGCTCTGTCTGTGCTACAACCTTTAGGTGGCAAAGCTATGGCTTTTGGAGATATAGAGAGGTGCAGCTTTTGGGTAAGAAAAGAGTTGGTGATCACCCAGATACGCTACCCTACCGGTAAACCTGGATGACTGGAGGGAGAGCAGCTGTGGGTGATATGGAAGAGCATCTTCTCCCACCAGCACAGCTACTGGAAGAGGCTGTTCCATGGCTAGGATCGCCTGGTGTAATGACCATGCTGATGGGATGTTTCTAGGGTAGAAAAATGGCTACTTACCCAAGTGGAAGCACATCCATGTTGAGAGTGGCTTGCTGTTATCAAAGATAACGCTTGACTGACTTCACCTGCCAGTGATGGATGGGGAATCCTAAACCATGGACTGCACCTGTGTCCCCTCACCCTTCCTGCACGACACCCCCTCTCCCCATGCATGGCATGCAGGATGGGTCTTCTGCTCTTTGCTGGTGTCTTTGTCCAGTCTGTAGCAATCTCTGCTGTTTCCCTGCTTCTTTTGCCAACCTCTGTAATAACACCCCCCTTTCCCCTTTAAACCCAGAGGTATTTAAAGCCAACACCTCTGGGTTTAGCAACACGTGGAAAGGCAACTGTAGTCCTGCTCTACCCATCCCCACCTTCCCAGGTCAGTAATGAGTATGTTGTATGAGTCCCAGGGTCACCTCCAAGCTCTCCCATCCCAAAGCAATGGGAGCGGGAGAGGACAGCATCACAGCGGGGGAAAGCCGGTCTCTTGCATGGAAAGACAAGGTATTCTCCACTCTTGTAGCTACCCCTCAGGGCGAGTACAGCCTGACTCCGTGCATAAGAGGAGACACCGTGAATAAATGGGAATGGGATGATATCAGAGTTGGTCCAGGGAGGACTTTCTGGTCCGTTGAGCCTGGTAAGCAGTGACATCATTTCCATTAGTCTTGGCTCCATGGAGCTACAATTCATCAGGCACCTCACTGGGAAAGTGGTGGAGTCCTTTGCAAGACAAAGCTGAAGGGAATGCCTGAGCTGTAATCGTAAACAATATAAATTACTGTGTGTGTATCTTTATGATCTATATCTAATGCAAATGCTGACTGTCTCCAAGGTAGTAAAACATCACCCCCAGAGGAAATAATAACAATTATCTTACATTACCTGTAGCCAATGTTTCTGTTAAAAATTAATATTTAAGGAACTATATAAAGTAGGTGTGCATTTATAAATCAGAATTTTAACACTTGTATAAAACATTTCTAAATTTTAATCAGTCAATCCCCAGCACCCCAAAAAGGCTTAACTGAGTGGTAAATAAGGAGAATTATCTTTATACCTCTGAGGATGGCCACAGACATCATCACTATTTTTAGTGAAGGGACTGGAACTCAGGCGCTCGATGCTCATACCACAAGGTATCTACACGGTCATGGGCTTGGTATGTGTGGGTAGACACATATGCACCTATATTTAATGTAAGCAAGATGCTAATGGGGTGAATGCACCATGATGTGGAGACGTGGGTCTAACATGAAGAAGTAACAGCGGTTTTAGCAAATGGATAATCTCCAGACATGCGTACGTGTTCATACACGTATGTGCAGTTGGAGTCAAACCTTGTCATTTTCCTTATCCCACTAGGAATGCCTGAAACTGCCCGTCGTAAACCTGTCCGTAAAATTCAGGAGAAAACACGGACTTTCCCTCGCGTCAGGAGCTTGGATGCAGTGTCAGAGCCATGACTGCAGTGGAAACACAGAAGCAAACCTGACTTGAGAAAATAAATAAGTGCAACCGATTTGGAGTCCTTGAGTCAAATTAATTTCATGTGCAATTCTGTTGAAAACAAACAAGAACAGCTCAGAGCCATTCTGTCTGTAACAGATGTTGGAATCTCTTTACTAGTAGCCAAACCTCTTTGCTGTTGAGTAGTCTTAAACCATTGCTTGTGGGCCAGGTGCTGCTCAAGGTCTTCTCCCGTCACTTATGACTGGGCAAAAAGAAAAAAGCAGTGGAGGTCATGGGTGCTTGCCCAACAGTGCCTGACCACTATCACTTGCTCTAGGCTTGCTTGTTTATGGATCAGCAGGGTAGCGCTGGAAAAGGGGGGGCAACATCTAACTGGTCAACATGACATTGTCCAAGCTGGTTGAAAGCCAGGTATAAACGACCCTCATGGCTCTACATCATGTTTTTCGGAGCAGGTCTTGAAGACAAAGACAGAGTTTGGAAGAGCATGTTTTACTCTTGTGGGTAAGGGTTAAAAAAAATCCCCCCCCAAAGGCAGAAAGCTTTACTAATTAAGGCCCAGTTGGAAATGACTGGTTTGCACTGGCAAGCTGCTACTCCCAGAAAGAGCTGGACTGAATTCCCTACAATCACTCACATGAGTAAGCACTGCGAAAGCACAGTTTGGCCTGGAAGGAGCTAATAAGCATGCAGATAAAATCTTATTTTGAAAGCAGCAACAAAGGACACGTGATTTATATCTCAGTTGGTGACTTCATATGTTTTGCAGAGTTTCTCCAAAATGTATAGGAATTCATAATTCATTTTTACAATGCATTAGATTAAAATAATAAATGTCAGGAAGTTTTCTGAGAGAACGAAAACTCTGTAAGCAGCACTGAGGGATCAAAAGAGATTTTGACAGGGAGAGACTCCTGTTGACTTGAGGGGGCTTTGGATCAGGCTTGAGATTGGCAACAAAATGGACAACAGTTAATAAAACCTTGCCTGTTCGACATGCTGGAGCTTGGGTAAGTCGGAGCAGACTGGGAGCTGACTGCGGTGTCTCGGCACGAGTCGCAGGGAGCTGCATGCTGGTTGGAGCCTTGCTGCCGCATGTGGTGGGATCTCCTTGCTCATCTAAATGGCAGCAGCCATGGGTAAGTCAAGACAAAGGAAGTGAGAGTGGAGGCAGAGGAGAGAGTGGGGATTAGAGGCTTGGAGGAAAAACAACCTTCAAGGAGAGAAATCGTTCCAAAACTTACGTTTATCCAAGGAAAAGGACAGTTGCGTTAAAAGGCTGTATATCATTTCTGGAGTTACTAATTTCCTTCATGTTGGAAGAGTTATTCTCTCTGTGTGTTTCTGTTCTTTTCCTTAATGCAGAAATATATCACATGCTTCTCAGCCGAGGCAACATTTCAGTTTTTAATGCATATTAAGAAGAGCAAAGGAGAAAACCAAACAGGTAACTCTGCTCACCTTATCCGTAGCACAGCACCTTCAGATATTTACAGGACTCATGAGACATCATTTGAGTTGGGCAACGTTGTCCCTGTCTGTACCTACAAGAGATGTGTTTTGCTGCAAAATGCCAGTCATGGTTGGTAGGCAACTAGTGCTTCTATTGGACCAGGCTGATGGGCACTTGCACCATCAAGCATAGGATGAACTTGTCCTCTTTGCGGTCTAACACATGTAAGTCACTGCCTGTCCTATACCAGATATTACCAAACTGCTCTATAACCAAGAGAAAACCAACACACATACCTATTAAATGGTGTCCTACCTTTTGGTGCTCTTTAGGCAAGATGTCAGCTGTATCCTGTTTAGTGGTCTCCACCTTTCATCAGACTCAATCTTCCTTTGACACTTCTTTTTCAAGATATCCATTTCTTTGTCTGTCATAAATATGTGACATAGCTAGCTAAATGCAAGAATTGCTATAGCCACCCCATGTCCCCTTACACATGGTCAACAGGCAGCTCTACCTCATGCAACACAAGTGAGAAAGCATTGCTGTGGCACAACCCCTGAGCACTCTCAGCCTTGGGGAAAGGTTAGATTCAGCCCTAGCCCCACAGCTCTCTGCAATGCTTGTGTGTCTCAAGACCTCTTCATCCTTCCATGCAGGGGAACAGAAGTACAAATTTCCATATATATATATATATATACACGATTGTTTGCAAGCTTTGGTTTGTACTTTTTACTGACGCTGTCATTTTGTCTGATTCTGTAAGATTGAGGGCAATTTCCTGGCAAATGGGAGAACTGGGTTTAAATGCAAGCTTTAGTTCTATAAGCTTTACAATTTGCCTAGAAAGAGACTTGGAGCTGAGTCTTGGTGCACAGTGGGAAGAAGAAGAAAACTCAGATTTGGAGAATCACAGAATAACAGGCTGGAGGGAACCTCCTGGGGTTGTGTGTCTCCGGTCTAAGACCCACTCAAAGCAGGTCCAACACATCAGGCTGCTTAAGGCTGGACTCACTTCTGGTTATCACCATCTGTCTGGTATTGAGGAGCCCAAACCAGACTCAGTGTCCAGACATGGTCTCAGGTCCTCAGCAGAGGGGAAGAATCACGTTTCTCAGCCTGCTGATTTCCCCTGTGCTAATCCAGCCCTGGATGTGATCATCCTGTGCTGCAAGGGCACAACACTGGCTCATGGGCATCTCGTAGTTCACCAGGACCCCCCCGGGTCTATTCAGCTGTCCCCAGCCTGTGCTGCTATGGGGTTATTCCACCCCAGATACTGAACTTTACATTTCTCTACACTGAACTTCGTGAGGATCCTGCTGATCCATTTATCCAGGTTATTTCTTAGAAGAATATCCCTATTCTCCAGTGCATCAACCATCTCCCCACTTGAGTATTCTCTGCAGGCTTGTTGAGAGACCAGCTTGTCCCATTGTCTAAAAACCAGTTGAATTTAACGACGACATCCTTTGGAAATGTTCACCACCTCCTACTTGATCAGCTGGGCTACACAACCTTAATGGTATAAAGGGCTCCATGTAGTTTCAAGGCGTCCTCCAACCTGGTGGAAGATCTAAAGGTCCATGAGGAGCTTTAATATCTTGATGATTTATGGTGGGGATTGAGACTTTGTCCAAACTATTACTCCATTTGTATAAACCTTTCAGGCTGATGGAGGACTCTGCAAATTGAGTCCTTGACTTTTATTTAGACTCTGTGAAAACTGAGTTGCTCACAAGTGACCCTACGTCTCACCTCAGAGTGGTGAAAATTCACAGTCATGGAGCTTGGATTCATGCAGATTGAGGGCTCGGTTTGTAGATCTGAATCAAAGATACTGAAAAAGATTTTCCCGGGGGGCACAGTCATATGTGGATGATAAAAGCAAGCAAGATTAATGTACTGAGAGCATATCTTCTTACTGTATTTGCTCAGTGTCTGTTTATGATGAATGTAAAGCAGACCCAACGGCAGAGTTCAGGCAAGGGTGTTCCCATTTACGTGTTGAGATTTCATGTCTAACATGGCCTGTAGGGCTTTTGAAAAGGCAAAATAAAAAAATGTGCCTGGTTTTAAAAAAATGCATTACTGCATCCCTCTTCATTTTTTAAGCCATTCAAAAAAGAGGGAATTCTTTATATTATTTGTATTACATTAAGCCCCATGAAGAGCAGATACAACCCTATTTATATTGACTGCTGTGCAAGCAAATACAGTTTGTGTTGGACTGAATAGCTCAAGAAGGCATCGTTATTCGTTTCTGAGAACTGATCAGCTCAATGTTTTGCTTAAGCTCACATATGAAGTCTGTGGCAGAGCTGGAGCTGCAGGCAGAGTTGCTTCTGCCAAGAAAACCAAGACCAGATCAGCGAGGTGGTGGGTGGCTTTTAAGTGTGAAGGATAAGCAGAGAGCTGTGAAAAGGTTTCTGAGAAGGAACCACAAGGGTTTGCTGGGCCGGTGCTCCCTGAACACCTGAAACCTCCTGCTGTTGATGTTCCTGGAGAGAGAAAATGGACAGAGATGACATTCCTAATTTTTGAAGGCTGGCTTTGGAGTCTGGCTCATCTTTTCGTAGGAGCAATTAATAGTCATAGCCGATTCTCAGATGTGTGGCTTTTTTCTTACTAATCTTTGGATATTAGAGGCTAGAAATAAACTGGTGTTTATAAAGACATTATGGGCAGGCTATTCCATGTTCTCTTGCCTCTTACCCTGAAAATGCAAGGGTGCAAGTGAGGAACTCTAGCTGAGTTTGCACATCCTGGGCAGTAGAGGTGGGCAGCCCTCTGCTTGGTGGTCTTCTGCACTGCTGCGCATGGTCCTGTCCAGGTGAGACCAGACCTCCTTTGAGACATGCCAGAGAGAGCCAGGACTGCAGGGGACACCAGAGAGGCTTCAGGGCACATGGACCTGGGGGGCTGGACTCAAATGCAGCCTTTGGGGGAGCAGAGAGCCAGGGGAGAGATTGTTTTCAACTTCCTTCCTTATGTTCTCATCCAGACTAATCAGCTTTGCTAGAGCTGGCTGTATTTCACTGGTGGATCAGATGATTTCTCCGTCTATGTCAGTTTAAGTTGCTAAAGCTCTGTAGGATTGAAGGGAACATAGATCTGTGAGCTGGTATTATTAATAATAATAAATTATCACATAATTCCCTTCTTATTTAAAACACAGACTTTTATCATCTCTTCCACCTTCTAAGACCTTGGATCAATTTGCCATTTGTCAGGAAGAAATGGGAAATGAAGCTGCTCTTCCTCATGCTGCAATTGCAGGGGCATCCCAGAGGTGGATGGGAATTGAAATAAATCTCCCCTTCCAAAGCCCTGAATCCCACTCTCTCCTTAATAACAAAGAGGTTTACTCCAAGCCTTTCCCAATAAAACTCTGAGCGTACGTGTATATTTTAGGTTGAAGGAAAACATATTTGAAACCTGAAAGCAGAGAAGTAAAACCTTGTAAATTTGCCTCAGATAATCTGTAATCTCAGCTCCAACTGTCTGACCTCACCAATTTATTAGGTCTTGAATCAACTGCTTTTGGGTTTGGGTTTTCAAAAAAACCCCAGGTTTTCACTGTGCCTGTGTGGAGGGTAGAGAAGACCATGAGGGTAGAGAGCTGGTCCATGGGTAGGTATTAAAGACAATGCTCTGGATGCAACCTCACGCTGAGAAAGCCTGTAAGCATGGCTGATGGAAGGATCCCTGATTTCCAGTACCCTTTTCCTCAGCATGGGCCAGTGTCAGAAGTGAGTTACCGGGACAGATGGCCCCTTTGATCTGTCCCAGTCATGCCTGCATTCTTATTCTCGTTGGTGTTTGTTACAAATAACACCACATCCAAGGAACTTCACAGCTGTAAAGTCAAGATCTAGGAAGTGCCAGTGTAAAAACTCCCAATTTTATAATTTTATTTCTCTTGATGAAGCTTAAGTTGATATAAGAATAATTCAGCCAAAGGCTCAGCTTCCACATGGACAATTTAAACCAGATTAATTAAAAATGGACTGTGTTAGTAACTATTATTTTCAGAAAACTGCAGCAAAAGAAGGAAAGTGAAGTGCAGCAGCACTGAGCATGCTCAGGATTTTCCAAAGGAAATGCTGTTTATTTGATCATGCAATGTGTGAGTATACTTGTGTCCCGCTTGCAGAGCTTTGAAACCCTGGTCATTTGGCCCAGATCTGGCAGAGCAAAGGAGAGCTCAGAGAGATGAAGTTTGTGCAAATTCTGCAAAATTTGATAGAAGGGAGAGAATCCATCAGTTCCTGCAGCGAGTGAAGGACCTGAGCTCAATTGTATTGCTAGACACCAAGTAATCCACATTAAAAAAGCTATTTTGGATACGCTAGTGATGGGGAAACTTTCAGCCAGAGCTTGGGGCTTATGAGACATGCAATAACTCGATGCCAGCTTCCAGTGGCTGCGTGTGTCCTGTGCAACGGCTCCTTTTTCAGGGCAGCAGCTCCGAGGAATGAGATTTCCATCGTGCCCATCTGTGGCTACCTTTGGGCAAACCTGGTCCAGGCCCAGGATCCTGGTCACGGGAATGATTTGCAATAACAGCAGTTGGAGACAGCACTGGCTGCCAGCCCCCGCTTCCCTCCCTATTGCCCCCCAAGCTCTCCCGAGCCAACGCTTCCAGGTTTGGGGAAGCTGCCGTGCCCTTGTCCTTCCTGCTTGGCTGTCTCAATTGGCAGCTGCTGGGTTTGCAAGCTTGGTCTCTCTTCCCTTTTTTGGAGACACTTGGTTTTTGATTTCTTGCCCAGGCATCCATCCCAGTGACATCTGCCCCACGCTCATGGCAGCCCACGCTCCAGCTTCTTATTGAGGTGCTCACAGGAAGGGCTGGGGGTCAGACGCCGGGTGGGCTCCGCAGGGCTCGCTCTGTAAGCGCCAGTGGCAGAGGGAGGGTAGCATTTACCCCCGGCCATCTGTTGGGTCTCCTCTTGCCCCCACAAATGCCCCTGCCCGGCACAGCGATGCCTGATGAAACCCAGGGAAGAATCAGCCTCCACGACCAGAGCTGGGAGCTTGCAAGGGCTGTCCCGCCCTGGCAGGGAGGCTGCGTTATTTCACAGCGAGAGCCAGACGAGCAAAAAGAGGGTCCAAGCATCACATTGCACTAACCGAGAGCGGAGGAAGCCCTGGGGGAGTGGGAGAAAAAAAGAGAGAAGAGAAGAAGGGGGATGCTGGCACCAGCAGTGACCGCCTGCTCTCAATTTACTCCTGAGAGGTCCTCTACTAACATCAGTGGAGGCCGTGCACGCTTTACTGGGAGCTTCAAAAGTGTTTATGGGATGATTTGTGTGGAACGGTTACGCTGGAAGCAGTTTAGGGAAGGTATGCTGTTATTAGAGGATTTTTTTCTTTTTAAGCTCCACTTGGACAATTCTTACTGTTATATACCAGCAAGGCATGAGCCCCAGCAGCTGTTTGCTATTTATTGGAGTCCATGGTGGAGTAACAAGGAGGGAGGCAGCAGGGAGGGGTAGAGCAGCTTGGAGAGTAGAGTAGTGGGCCAGATCCTGAAATCTTCCTTTTCCCCAGGTCTTCTGCAGGGCCATGTTGAATCCTTATAATTTCCTGCCCCATGGAGACATCACCGGTGAAGAGCAAAGTCCTGGAGGGCACCCATGGAGCCAATACCCCCATGTGACCCAATACCCCCATGTGACCCAAAACTACAGACTCACTAAATCATCACTGCACTGTTTACACACTCTATGTATTTTCATGCTCACCTTTTCTTACGAAGAAAGCCTTGAATTTGTTGCTCTGGGTGTTATCTAGTCTTGAGCTGTCTCCTGCATGACAAATGGAGCGATATGACAGATTTATGCCAATGAGAGACAATCATGGCTCGTGTCTCTCTGCACCACCTGGTCCAAGCTGCCACAAAAACCTTTCTTCTGTTCTGTATGCGTCTCCTTGTAAAGTTTTCCAATTATGATTATGAGTCTAACTCTGAGTACAACTTGTGTCTAAACTACAGGGTGTAAAATCGCTTGGCAAAGCCGCTAAGGCTCAAAGGGTTTCAGTGGAGGATCTCTTGATGCTGCCACATGCCCTGTGAAAAGGAACTGAGAAAAGTGAACTCATCGTCATGAAGGTGCAATTTGCTGCATGGGGGTCCATGCGTGGGCTGGGAACATTTTTGGTGCAAGGAGAAGGCCAGTTGGAGAAGGTCAACCTCGGAGCCTGCTATGTCGCAGCAATCCTGCAAAGCCTCACTCAGCGGAGGGGGCTTTTAAAATACCTTCCCCGTTCTGATGAAAGATTCTGGGGTGTCTCTCAACGCAGCATTTGAAATCTCACTCATCTCTTTCTCTCTCCCCCCCTCCTTGATGATCCCTCATTCAAGCTGTCATGGTTTAACAGCCCTGCGCCGCTATATTATCAACATATACAGTAACTCGCAGGCGACCTTTGCTCTTTCTAGCACTGCAGAGCCAGGAAAGCTGCAGGGAAAGGGAACAGGATCTCATTCTGGTTCATGCATCAGCCACAAAACCATCTGCTGAGTGTGGAGCACAGGAGTTTTATTAGCCGTGTGATATAGCAAGCAGAAAGGGCTCTGCTATGTTGCCATATGCTGGGGAACAGGATAAAACCTTTTCCTTCCCTCGGAGGAATTGATCAAGCTCCATCAGACTCCCTGTACTGAATTTCTTTCCTCTTCTTCTTTTTGCTGCAGAACAACTGAGAAACTCTTTCACCCCAAAAGATCTGCGTCTGGGGAAAACTGGGAAACCAGTGGGAATCTATGCGAAACCTCAATGAAAAGTGTTAGGCAAAGCCCCGGCCTTGCTGAAGGCAACAAGAATTTCGCCACTGCTTCCCACAGAGCTGTGATTTCCCTCTTTTGCTCCAGTAAGCCCTGCTGCTTTAGTGCATGAGCATGAGCAGGGCTTTTATTTGCCCTGGAGCCTTTATTCTGCATGCAGCTGGAGAACAGAGCTGCAGAAGGGCTGCCAAGCCGAGGGGCAGGTATTGCGCAGTTTCAAGTCTCCGGTGCCATGTATTCTACAAATCCCGCTACCTAATTTTTATTACTAAGGAGCATTATTAGCTCCAGCTAATGCCATTATTGCCAGCTGGGGCACAAATGAGCGTGACAAGCAGTATCACTGGACCAAAGACAAACCCTTCTCAGAAGGACTTACATCAGGACACACAAGTGAAAAGTAGGAAAAGGGATAGCACTTGAAAGCCATTGGGTTGGCCTCTTGCCTGTTTTGTTTCCCCCAGCCTTGTAGCCCTTGCTGATGTTTTCAGAGGCTTCAGTTCATGGCTGGCTCCTTCCTCTGCTCCTTCCCCCTCTTGCTGTATCTCTGGTGCACGCTGGTACACAAGCATCTCCTGAAGCGTTGGTTTAAGCAGTGTGCTGAGATGCACAGGCACTGTGATTGGGACCAGTAGAAACCAGAAAAGATTAGGACAAGGGGTAATGCGATAGGACAAGATGTAATGGTTTTAAACCAAAAAAAGGTAGATTTAGACTGGATATAAGGAAGAAATGTTTCCCAGTGAGGATGGTGAAGCACTGGCCCAGGTTGCCCAGAGAGGTGGTGGATGCCCCATCCCTGGAAACATCCCAGGTCAGGCTGGACGGGGCTGTAAGCAACCTGCTCGAGTTGGGGATGTCCCTGCTCATGGCAGGGGGTTGGACTAGGTGGCCTTGAAAAGTCCCTTCTGACCCAAACTATTCCGTGATGCTATGATCATCATGTAATATATTTATATTTTCCCCCAAACTGGAATACAAATGTTTCCTGAAGACATTTACTGCGTCTGAACTATTGTTATCAGGTCTGTTCTGTCCTTCCACACTCATCCATGTCTTTCCATGAACCAATATTACACTTAGGATTCTTTCTGATTTTGGTTTATTAAAACCTCTTACTTATTGTCCCAGCTTTGCTTTCTTCTGTTCCCCTCCTGAAGTATTTCTCTTCCCCAGAATTCTCTACAAATTATAGTTTCTAATTTTTTTTTTCTAAGCTTCCCCAGTTATTACATATTGAAGTTTTATTATTTTTTCGTAACTACATTCACTTCCCTTGTAAAGAAGCTTTTTAAAAAACTAGTACACTCTTCCCTTTCATCTGTGGTCCTATTTTTTTTTAATATATAGTAAATTATTCTTTTACAGTTTTAAATTTTCATTTACATTTTTAAAATTATTTTTTGCCAGCCAGTTTTTAATCTGTATTTTTAATCAATAGAATATACCTACAAAAACTTTTCAAACTTTCTTTCCTTCCCTTTATTAAAAGGAAAAACAAAGAAGAGAAACCTGAGATTTGTATCTAATCCCATGACTCTGAAGTCTAGGGTTTTTAAAACATGTAATAAAGGTCCAGATAAAATCACAAGAATTGGCGACACTTTAGTATTGCTGCGTTTGTCTGACTGCATTCCCTGGCCGGTACCTAATAACATATTATCATAATTTTTTAATAGATGAAAATAATGATTTCACCACAATTTTGAAAGGTGAAATCCAGAGAAAGCATGTGTCTGTTATTTGATCATTTACAGTAATAGTGAAGATGATTTCCAAGCTTGCAGTGATGTCTCTAGGAGGTGGTGCTGACACTTATCACCTGTGAAAACGCAAGCAGTTTAAATTCAGGCAAAATTAAAAATACTGGCTTTACATTCCTTGGCCAGTGACTCACCACCCGTGGCACCGTCATCCAAGCAGAGTATCTGGTTTAGTTCATCAGTGGGTGAAATTCATTCCATAGGTGAGATATGTACAGAGTCCGATGGCTTTTTGCTTCCCATTAAGACACCTACGGTTTGAGTAGGAGTTTAACAGGGTGTAGTTCTGGATGCTGATGGCAATATCTCTGTGACATGTCATGATCAAGCTATTAATTATGTGCAAAATAACAATAACCCGCTTGTCCTTCTAGTGTCTCCACTCCAGATATGACTTTTACTTTCCAAATTCATCATCCTGCTTATGAAAGACCAAAAGTTTTATGACCTTTCTAGGGAGAAAAGGAAAAGAGAATAAGAGAGAAAGGGAAGGGAAGGGAAGGGAAGGGAAGGGAAGGGAAGGGAAGGGTGGAGAGGAGACATTACTGAGTGGAAAAAAATAACTTAAGATCTAGCTAGTTGTCCCCTCATGCTAGAATTGATTTCTTGTGAGGTTTGTTTCTTTCATTTTTATGTCTTCAAAATACAGAATGAACCCTGAAGCATTTTTCTTCCAAAGTGTTTTTGCCTCCTGCCCTGCACCCAAGAGACATCTTCAAAAGGAAGGTGCACAATGCTGTGGTGTGAGATGGATATCTGCACATTACCAGCTGGACCTCAAGGTCACAAATCACCAGGTCTGCAGCTAACACTACTCAAGAGATGCTTTGTATTCTCTGGCGCATGGACGATCCCAGCACAGACAAATGAAATCTCCCCCTGGGTCAAAAGAAGCGTAAGAGGAAAGATGAGAGTGACACATGTGTCTAATTTACCTTCAGGAGCAATATTTTGTGGGTCTTCATATTTAAAGCTTGGGAAAGTGTGAGATGTTGGTAAGAGCACATCTGGGATATTGCAGCCTTCCAGGACTTAAAGGAGGCCTGTAAGAAAGATGGGGACAGACTTTTTAGCAGGGCCTGTTGCGATAGGACAAGGGGTAACAGTTTTAAACTATTTTTAGACTATATCTAAGGAAGAAATTTTTGACAATAAGGGTGGTGAAACCCTGGCCCAGGTTGCCCAGAGAGGTGGTCAATGCCCCATCCCTGGAACCATCCCAGGCCAGGTTGGACTGGGCTCTGAGAACCCTGCTGTAGTTGGGGATGTCCCTGCTCATGGCAGGGGGTTGGACTAGATGGCCTTGAAAGGTCCCTTCCAACCCAAACTATTCTATGATTCTATGATTCTGTGATCTCCTCCAGGCCCAGTCGGTCATGTCCATGAATGAGTCATTCAGACCAAACAGGTGCAGGGAAGTGCCAGAACATGAACGGGATGATGGAGGACTTGTCATCCAAGGGGAAGCTGACGAGCTTGGATTTTTTAGCTCAGAACAACAGCGGTTGAGAGGGGAAATGAGTGCTGTTGCACATGAAAGGTAAAAATAGCTGGGAGCAAAAAGAAACACTGGAGTGAAAGAAAAAAATGTTGGCACAAGAACAAGTAGGTTTTAATTGGCCTGGAGTAAATTTAGTCTGGAAATTAAATCGAGTTTCCTAAGCATCAGATCAGCAAAGTCCTGGAACAGGCTTCCAGGGGCTTTGAAAACAGAGCTTGCTCAGATGACAAATAGATTTAGCTGCGATGGTGGCTGTGAGAACAGGGAGTTCTGCTTGGTGAGCCAGCAGGCTCAGACCCTGTGCACCCATGTTTCCAGGGAGATAGTGGAGACATAGTCCCCAGGAATGATCTTTCAACAAAAGGATTGGTAGTGCTTGGACCATAGCAGCAAGGTAGAGCTGTAAGGCAGCAGCAATTTGCAGATGAAGAAGTACTCCACCCTGGGGAACTCTTTGGTCCATCTTCCTTGTAAACCTGCAAGATCTCTCTCCTGCCTCTCTGACTTATGCCTAATCTGGCTAGCTGTGACCAAACCGTCCTGTCTGTCCTTTCACCCCTGCTCAGCCTGCCAACCAGGTGAGATACCTGTCTTCTGGGAAAGAGACTGAGACTAAGAAAATCGCAGACTGCTAAACTGCAGCTGTGGTAAACTGATTTTCTGTTCCTTGTAACTTGGACCTGCAAAGTTAACCTGGAGGGCCTAGTGACAACATTGGCACAGGTCTAAATGTCCCTGTGTCCTTACCTATTCCATAATTACCAAGATTAGAGGGACACATCATCTGAACTTGGACTTCAGCTGCTCCATAATTTGCTGGGGACTAGGCAAATGCAAGGTTTTGCTTAGAGTCCACCTCTTCTGTATGCCTCACTGCCCAGGTAATCCCCCTTTAAATCAGCTTGATGTGATTTCCTACGTGACAAGATCGCAGAAACCAAGGAAGTGGAACGGGGAGACCTAAATGCGTGTTGAGAAATGTCTTTAATTTCCATCTTTATAATGCCACCCAGCACCTCTCAGATGAACTTCTGTAAGGCTCTCCTCTCCTCTTGCCATGGCCCAGGGCACATGACTTACCATTGGAGGGGCAACCAAGTGACCTTCCCAGCCACTTGGATGAATGAGCAGGCTGCAGTATTCTCCCTTGTTCCCTGTTAAGGGTTGGACCAGAGTGGTTTTGTTGTAAATGTGGACTAATAGATAGGAAGGACAGGTTGGGAGCTGCTCTGTTCCCAGGTCATCTGCCTATCCTGGGCTTTCAGGCTGCTGAGTCAAAGGCAGGAGATAGCACTGCATGATGCCATGAAGAAGCACCAAGCTGCCCGGCGCCAGCTCAGCCATCCTCCTGCTGCACTCACCACCACCGAGCGCACACACGCCCTGGGAGCCTCAGCACAAGGGTGGTGTGTAGCCCAGGAGAGAGGCTGAGACACAGGAAGGAAAGTGGTCCTCTGGCCCAGCTTGGTCCCCTCCCTTGGAAGTCTTCAACCAACACAATGAAGATTGAGACCATGAAAATACGCTCTATTGTGAGATTCCCACTCTTCTTTCTTGGGAATCACCAGAAAAGACCCCAGATGACACTTTCGCATCATTAGGAAGAAAAAATAGCCACTCTGGGCAAAAGCTATAGCAAAGGCTAACACCAGCATAAATACGAGAATGATCCATTCGCCTTTCTTTAAGGAATATTGAGATGCATTTTGCAGAAGAACCTATGTATTTTAGGTGCTCGTATCACGCAGACACTGATGGGATCTAGCCCTACAGCTCATTGAGGCAGCGCAGTTTGTTCTCCTGTTAAGATACCACAGGCAGTTCATGCTCCTGACACACTATTGTTTTATTTCAACATTTTTCCTCTTTGCATTGTAGCCAACAAATCCAAATCCCTCAGTAAAGTTTGGTCCAGGGTGCCATCTGCAAGGGGCAAAAAGATGTTATAAAATAATTTCCAGGGAGTGTCAGGGATGGAAGATAAGTTGAATGGAAGCAGAGATGCTGTTGTAACACCAAATCTCAATCAAGACTGTAGAGATCAGACTGTCTGATCTCCACAGTCATCATTCAAGACACCCTTCCCTTTGCTGGACCTGGGTGAGACCATCCGAGCTGGACACTGATCTCGACATCCCGCCTCATCTCCCCAAGCCAGGTGGGTTTGAATCCCTCCAGAGCTGTTGAGCACAGAGGATTTGCCTCTGATTTATCCAGACTTCATACAGAATAGATACGTGAAGGATTCTGTTTTTTAGTGACTCTGTTGCCCTGTCTCTGTGTGTCTTTGATGTAACTCAATCTTGGTGTGCTTCTCTTGCCGGCGTCTGACCGAGAGGGCTACAGAACCATTTCCAGAGCTTCCCCCCGTTTATCCTGTGCAGTCTGGAGTGGCGGGTCCCTGGAAAAGCCATTGGAAAACAAACCTGCTCTGGTGCCTACTATAAAATTTGGTTCTGTTCAGATTAACTCTGAATTCTAGACATTCAAAACCAAGACAAATGGTTTAAAAGCCATTTATCTGCACAGCGATGAAAGGACAAAATTCCTTGGCAAGGTTAGAGGCTCCCTTTCATATCTCGTATACTTTAACTACCACATTTACAATGCCTGTAGTACCTTATTTTTTACATTCCATACTTGTTATTTTCCACTTCTTCCCTAGCAGCAATAGCACAGAAACCAACCCTTACCTTCGTAAGGAAGGTGAGACATCAGTACTGATTGAGAGATCTGTGCTTTGGGGAATGAGCAACACCCATCCAAGCATTACTTCACCCCACCCTACTACATGCAGGTAGGCTCTCACACACTGACTACACCTTTATTTCAGCTCTTATTCAACCAGAGCTAGGTTTTAGTAAGGAGCCACTGGTCAGAGATATATCTAATGCAACACAACTGGCTTTTAAAAAAATACTGCTTTAATACTGACTTTAATGCCGACTAGGCCGCTGTTACCACGTAAGACATGCAATTAAAGACAGCCCCTGCGTTGAAGAGCTTGCTTAGCTATAGACTGGTGGCTCTCTGAGCAAAAGAGATTGCGATACAAAACACAAAATAATCTTTGCATTGAACACTAAGGGCTTGTATGTTTGTTTCTGGAGGTTTGTTTCTTCTGGACCATGAAGAAAAGAAAAAGAAAATGCAGGGGAAATAAAGAGGTTGAATGAGAGCGCTGATTACCAGGAATGAAGTAATTTTCTCTCCAAATTATCCAATAAATGGAGACAGAAAGGACCAGGTAATTTATTTTTCTGCACCTTTTCCAGAACGGTGTGTGCTAACAGGCAGCAGCTGCCCATGTGTGAGCTGAGCAGCTGTTCATCACAGGCGAGGGGATTACACCTTGACCGGTGTGTTGGAAATCCTCCTAGCCAAGGTGTGAACATAACAGCCAGGAAAACTTCTTACAGGTTTGAGAATGGCCCATTACGAACCCCTCTCCCATCCTTCTGGGAGGAGAATAGTTCATCTATAATTGGGATGCTCTGACGGGTCTTGCTGTTTGATTTCTAAACCTCAGTTTCCCCACCTATAAAATCAGCTATTTAGGGAACTTCTATAGAGTTTTTAGGTTTTGGTGAACTTTGGGCAATCCAGCTGATAGTTGCCATCCTTTAGTGAAGGGAGTGGCAGCATCACCTTCATCAGACAACAGAGGAAGGCAACAAAAGAAAACAAGTCATTTGAGTGTGAAACTAGTGAACAGCATTACCTGGAGGGCTTGCCAGTGTGGGTTCTCTAGTGGCTAATAAAGTTGTTGCACTCATATGGCCAAATGTCCCTTTGCGAGAGTCCTAGTTTGGGTTTTTCTTCTGCACCCAGTCTTGAGGAGAGGAGAGTCTGATTCTTGAGAAGAATTAACTTCATACTGAAATTTATAAGAAATCTTAACAACACAGCTGTAGCTCAGACTGACCACACTAGATATTTTGCAGTAGAGCACAAGATGTCCCTGCATAAATATTTCCCTCAGGAAATAAGACGGTCAGACTCTGAGACCACAGAGAGTCATTATTCCTCAAAGCTGTGTGCTTATTTTATTTGTGGATATAAAAACAATAGCAAGAGTTTACAAGCTCCATACTGCTCTCCGCAAAAGTGCCCAAAATCTTGCCGAGGACTACTGTTACCGAACTTAAGTTACAAGGCAAAGCTGGAGACCTTTAAAAATAAAGGGCCACTCCTGAAAACTTAACCCTGTGCCCAAAAGCTGTGTTTACTGTCGAATGCCACCCCTCTTCAATCTCTCTGCATAAGGTTCTCCAAACAAACCACACCTATGTCTCAACAAGTAAATCAAGATAAATTGAGTTTTGATCTAGTTTTGGGTATGGCGCTTGGCATTGGATCAAAGTCCTTGCAAACAAAGTCTCCCAAAGAGACAACGAGGAACCTGCCTGGGTGTGCAGAGTTCTGTCTGCGCTGGATCAGAGGGGCTACACTTCAACAGCAGAGATGAGATGGTTGCTGGCATCAACAGTTGATTTTAATCATCTTGCTTCGTAGGAGCATGTTGTGGCTCAGTAAACCATGCTGGTCTCTTTAGATATTGCGTGCACCCCTGTGCAAATGGGAGCAAATGAATTTCACAGAATCACAGAATCATTATGGTTGGAAAAGACGTTTAAGGTCATCAGGTCCAACCATCAACCCAACACCACCATGCCCAGTTTGCTCACTGGTTTCCACATCTTTCGTGGGCTCACCCCAGATAGCAGGCAGAAAGAAGGCAACATGGCTCTAACACAGAGTGCTGCCAGGTAGGACTCCTGGATTGATGTCTCCTGGCTGGATCATACTTTCTTTTCAGGTAGATCCACACCATTCACACATGAGGGTAAGATGGGGTTGAAAGGAGTCCTGCAGGGGTAAAGCAGCTGCCCCTGGGAGCTGCCCCTGCCCCAATTGCACTGGAAGATGTTTCAAGGTTTGTTTTTAATTACTACAGGGCTCTTCACATAAACTTTTTTTTTTACTAGTACATCACATAGAACTGCCTTAAAACACATCCCTTACAAATCCTCAAACAACATTCGATGTTACGTTGACATTTTCAGTGTGGGTTTTTAGGACAGTTTTTAAGAATTAGAGGTAAACTTCCAAGAAAACTTGTATGTAAAAATAGTTCAGATAAACCTCAAAAGACATTTGACAAATATAGAATGACCAGGGCAGTAAAATGAATACATGTGAGTGAACATAAAGGGGTTTTATTTTCCTTAATTCCAGCTGAACAGCCCATTATGTCTTTTCCTGGAGCCCGCAGACTTGAAAACCAGTCGCAAGCTGAACTGAAGTGGTTGGGATATGTGATCTATAAACATTAGGGTAGCTGAAGCATGAAAGCAGACGATGTGAGGTTGGGTTTATGATACTGATGCTATCTCCTTTTCTTTCAGAATCGCCTGGAGTTATGAGATGGAGCCTGCTGGATTGTATAAATGTTACATAGTTTAGTGAGTGTATGAAAGAGGAGTCAGTCTCGAGAGCATGTGGGCATGGGCTGCTGTTCCTCCTGAGTGCCTGGGACTGCAGATCTGTGAAACGAGCAAAAGGGGAGCTCTTTTTCGGAAAGACCCAGACATTCAGATGATATTTGCCAGGTGTGGATTTAAAGCCCTAATTAAGCTCTCACTGTGGTCAATAGGAGCTTTATCATAGACTGCAGTGAAAGTCAGACCCTAAATCACCAGCTTCTCTTAACTAGGGACACACCGACTGTTTTCCTGTCACTGCTTTAGTGAAGCATATGCTTGAAGCACGTGTGCAGTTCAGCTGATGGTCCTCTGGGCATCAAGGGGTACACAATCCATCCACCCACAAAGAGCAGCCGTAAGTGCCATTATGGAGACTCCCAAGGAGTCTCCAGCTGCTGGAAACAGATGATGGTCCCATGTCAATCAGCAGGTCAGCAGAGTCATGCCGATTTCTAGCAGCTCTGGATCTGGCTCTGACAACAGCCAAGCCTCTTTGTCTCCAAGTAATTCAGTGTTGTCACCATGCACGGAAGCTCAGATCTGAATCTCATTGTGCTGGGTCCAGGGAAAGCACTGAAGGCATCCTGTGATCCAGAATTTGCTGTTGTCTCCATCTGCACCTTCATTAACTTTCAACGTCGCCATTACAATATTGGAGGGGATTGCTGCTGTCCAGCAGTGTGTCCAGGTGGCCAAGAAGGCCAACAGTGTCCTGGCCTGTATCAGCACTAGTGTGGCCAACAGGAGCAGGGCAGAGATGGTGCCCCTGTACTGGGCACTGATGAGGCCACACCTCAAATCCTGTGTTCAGTGTTGGGCCCCTCACTACAAGAAGGATGTTGAGTTGCTGGAGCGTGTCCAGAGAAGGGCAACGAAGCTGGTGAGGGGTCTGGAGCACAAGTCTTATGAGGAGCGGCTGAGGGAACTGGGGTTGTTCAGTCTGGAGAAGAGGAGGCTGAGGGGAGACCTTATCACTCTCTACAACTACCTGAAAGGGGGTTGTGGTGAGGTGGGTGTTGGTCTCTTCTCCCAAGTAGTGATAGGACAAGAGGAAATGGCCGGGGGAGGTTTAGATCAGGTATTAGGAAAAATTTCTTTACAGAGAGAGTGGTCCAGCATTGGCACAGGCTGCCCAGGGAGGTGGTGGAGTCACCATCACTGGGGGTGTTCAAAAAACATGTGGACGTGGCACTTTGGGACATGGTTTAGTGGCCATGGTGGTGCTGGGTTGACAGTTGGGCTTGATGATCTTAAAGGTCATTTCCAACCTTAATGATTCTGTGATTCTGTGACTTCTGACTTCTCCACCATCACTGTGTCCAAGGCTGCCCCCACCATCTTCCCTGTCTCTGAGACTTGTTGGTCTGAAGCCCTGGGAGAATCATTTCCTCCATATCTTCTGCTGTTCATGCAGTGATCTCCCCTGCCCCATGTTCCACGTCCTCCCACCTAATTCAACTTTCCTTGTGCACATTAAGCTTCCTTCAGAAGACTCAGCAACACTAACGCCTCATCAGTTAAATGACTGATGGGTGTGTTGGGTTTGTGTGGCAATGTTTTGGTAGCGGTGGCTTCTGTGAGAAGTTGCTGGAAGCCTCCCCCATGTCCGACAGAGCCAGTGCAGCCGGCTACAAGGTGGACCCGCTGCTGGCCAAGGCTGAGCCCGTCAGCAACAGTTGATGGTGGTAGTGCCTCTGGGATAAGGGAAAAAACGGCAACAGACCAGCAGCCGGAGAGAGGAGCGAGCCTGGGGGAGAGGAGCAGCCCCGCAGCCCCCGGCCCAG
>NW_010549149.1:1912-2170 GCF_000687285.1 Phaethon lepturus | reverse complement strand
TGCGCACAGGGTCTTCATCTCCGTTACCGCTTACTTGCTGCTATTGCGAAGGGGGGTTGTGTGAGAAGACCGAGTCAGATGCTAATTAGGCCTCTTAATTGCCATAGTCACTGATTGCACATACTAAAAACAGTTGAGGAAGCGTAGCACTCTCATCTTAGGGAAATACTTAAAGGCGTGAACGGACTGGCAGTGTAAAATGCGGCTTAAGCTGCGTTTTAACTTTCCTGGCGTGCGGCTGGCGGGCTGGCCGGGGCG
>NW_010549149.1:0-1860 GCF_000687285.1 Phaethon lepturus | reverse complement strand
AGCCTTTCACCAGGGGGGTGCCCTGCGAAAACAGCGGCTGAGCAAAGGCAGGGTTTGCTTTATTGAGGTATTAACGCAGCCCAGAGCTCTGACCGTCCTTGCCGAAGATCTGAAATTAAACCCTTACAGAAAATTGATCCAGCAATCTTGCTAGGGAGGTCTGTGCGCTCCCGGAGCGCCCCGGTCCCTGCAGCTTGCCGGCGTGCAGCGGGGAGATGCTGGCCTGGGACTGAGGGTCCCCCAGCGGGCGAGGGGAAGGAGGGATGCCCGAGGGGCAGCTCTGAGGGGCTGGCTGCCGGCACCAGGGCACGCGGAGCAGCGCTTTTAGGCAGGTCATGAGAGACTCTGATCGTGGAAACACGGAGACCTTCCTTTAACTGTCCCCCCGCGCTGGCGGTGTTACCCGCAGCGGTGCCGGCCCCGGGACGGGTTATGGTGTAGCAGCTCTGGCGGCTCCGACACCGTGCTTGCCTTGATCAGGCAAAGCACATGAAGAGAGTACGTTTCTTCATTAAAACCAAACCCCACAACAGGAGCAGCAAAGCCCTGGCCGTGCGGGAGGCCCCTTTCTGGGCCGTGGGCTTTGCCCCGGAGCAGCGCAGCGCCCGGCACGGTTTGAGCCCTCCTTGGCCGGAGGAACGGCTGTCCCCGTCCCAGGGGCAGGGCTGGCTCCTGGCATCGGCGTGCCTTATTTCTCGGGGAAAATGCCTGACCAGCTGCAGATAAATTAATTCCTGTGGCATGGCAAGTGTTGATAATACAACTAAAAGTGTTTTTATCATTATCAGTGCTGCCGTCATTTATTTATTGCAATTGTGGCAGCAAATCAGAGCAACCGTTTTTTCAGGGGTCAGGATGGTGCTGTGCCACGTCCTGCGCACACACGGGACAGTTGGTGCCTTCAGGTGTTGTTAAAGCCACATTCAGGGCAATTTGTGGTTTTTTTGAGGGCCATCGAGGCAGGAGATTTGTTGGGAAAGGATTTTGCTTCGTTTCAAAGAGAGGATTGATTTTCTGAAGTTAACCAAGTTATCCCCTAAGTAATTGAAAAGAAGCGGGAGGTGCCCCAGGACGTGGGCTGGCTGTCACCTTTCCCTGCACCGTGCTGGGTGCTGCAAGGCAGGCGAGTGCCAGAGGGTCAAACAGCAAACAGTTTGCTCTAACTTGAGGCTAAATTTATGACCTGAAGCTGTTTGTTTAACTCCAGCTCCTGGTGCCCCTACCCTATTTGTTCCCACCCCCGCAACTCGTCTCGGTCCTGCAGCTGGCTCGCTGCGGGGCTGGCGGCGTAGAGCACCTCCGCAGTGGTTAGAGGAGTGGGGAGAAGATCTCCAGAGCTCCTGCATCAGGGGTGCCATAGGTGTTGGGCTACCTGTGCAGCATCTGCGTGAGGAGCTCCTGAACAGAACTGAATAGAACACAATAGAGTAGAATTAGAATTATAAAACCATTTAGGTTGGAAAAGACCTTTAAGATCATCAAGTCCAACCATTAACTGGAGTATAGAGTAGAGTAGAGTAGAGTAGAGAGAGTAGAGTAGAGTAGAGTAGAGTAGAGTAGAGTAGAGTAGAGTAGAGTAGAGTAGAGTAGAACAGTTCAGTTGGAAGGGACCTACATCTAGTCCAACTGCCTGAGCACTTCAGGGCTGACCAAAAGCTAAAACGTGGTATTAAGGGCATTGTCCAAATGCCTCTTAAACATCGACAGGCTTCGGGCATTGGCCACCCTCCTGGTAAAGAAATGCTTCCTTGTGTCCAATCTGAACCTCCCCGGGCGCAGCTTTGAAGCGTCCCTACGCGTCCTGTTTCTGGATCCTGGGGAGAAGAGACCAGCACCTCCCTCTCCACATCCCCTCCTCGG
>NW_010549148.1:0-201 GCF_000687285.1 Phaethon lepturus | reverse complement strand
CCGTTTAAAAGAAGGAAACTTTTTTCCTAAATCTGTTTCTAATAAGCAGCCTGACTTTCTGCCTTTCTGCTCGCCTCCCTAATGCCTTGTAATGCTGACAGACACTGACCTAATGATGCATTTTATAGTGTTAATGCTATTATCAAACTGCTGTCAGCTGGGAGCTTTTAATTCATTAACTTGCGTTTGCTCTGGCGGGGC
>NW_010549147.1:6852-7714 GCF_000687285.1 Phaethon lepturus | reverse complement strand
GCCGCCTGAGGGTGAAGCAGGAAGGGCCGGGGTGGTCCTCCTGCCGCTGCCCCCCCGAGTTCAGTCTCCCCGAGACCTGTCCCAGAAACCTGCCGTCGCGGGCCAGAGGATCGCTTCCCCGAGGCGACATGTCTGCAAAACGCTGGTCTGGGGGACCGTCTCCACCCCTTCCCCTATCCCTGTGTCCCAGGACCGGCGCGCTCTCACATCAGGGCCGCAGTTGCCGAGTCTGGGCGGGCTCCAAGCCGCGGGACTGGGTCTGCGGACAGGGTTACACCGTCTTTTCAGGTGCGAGGTGGAGCTGACTGCGGAAAGCGGAAACCCCTGAGGAGCTGCTTACTCGGGTCAATGCAGTTGTTTGGATTAACGTTGTTTGAAGCGACTCACTCTCTGCCTGAAATGGCGTTCCCTCGGAGGTTTGAAGGGATTCGAGTGCCGCAGCACCCCAGCCCAGGCAAGACCAAGAAGCTCCTCTCCCTGAGCAGCGGCACAGCTCCCTGCGGCTGTCTTTCAGGATAGGGAGTAACCAGCTTCCACACTGCCCTCCTGGCAGGGGACATCCGTCCCAGCAAAGGTCTGTGGGAGAAGCTGTCTTAACAGGTATGCGACAAACACAAACAGCCTCCTGCCCTGCTCTGTGCGGTGCCTATGGCTGGGGCACGGAAAGCAGCAGTGTCACAGCCTATGTACTCCTTCCCGAAATACAAACAGCAGTCTGGGCAGGAGGGAGGCATTGCCAGCGTGTTCTCCTCAGGATGGACCTTCACCTCTTCTCAGCCTAAGAATGCAAGGTGTCAAAAACGTGTGAATCACATGATGCTTGCTCCAGGCCTGGCAGGGCCACCAGGCTACCACAAAGCCT
>NW_010549147.1:240-6821 GCF_000687285.1 Phaethon lepturus | reverse complement strand
AGGGAAAACACAAAAAATAGCAATAACAGTTACCCACTGCTATGTGCATGCTAAGCATGGGGTGGGGTTGTGGGCAGTGCCTTGTTTGTGGGAAGTGATTAATTAGGACTGTAGTTTTCTTTTGTCAGCTATACCGAGGCAATGATGATGTTTTATTTTCAATCCTTCCCCTAACCTGATAATTTAAGTCACCCCAAACTAGGCCAAGGGTAGAGCATTTGGCCACAGAACTACCCAATGTAGTTGGGTAGTTGAGCACTGCATTTTGGATGCCACTCCTTCAGGTCGCTGCCAAAGTATCTAACCAGCATCTCAGCTGGGTTTTGCTCTTAGCTTCAAGTTGTCCAAATTCCATCATTATCCATAACCAAGCCACAGACTTAAGTGCTGGCTTGGAGATGTACCTTAGAACAGTGGTCCCTGTGGTAAGGTAAGGTCTTTCCCTGATAATAAAAGCTGCCTGGAGCTGAGTCTGCTGATGAACATGGGGTTATGATGGACCCAGCACAGTGGGTGGAGATTCCTCAGCCTGGACATTTACAGTATTCTAAGTATACCACTTCCTAAAATATGGGATCAGACCAGCTGGCCAGTTATCCTTCTGACAACTCATACAAAGAAAAACGCTCCTCCCCTCCCAACATCAGTTAGCAAACAGTGTTGTCAGCCTCCACAGTCAATTGATGACAGCACAAGGACAGGACTGGTGAGTGTCTGTTGATCTGCTTTTCTTTGTACCTGAGCCATGTTTTCTAACTGCGGCTGCCCTCTACTTACCAGACTGCCCAGTTCACGGTCTCCTTGATGTACCTGGTGGTCTTAGCATATAGAGATTCGTTTAAGGTTCTGAAGTCGACAGCTGGCATCTACTAGTGTCAACAGTTCCACTTTACTGGTACAGGGAAGTGCTCTTACCCTGTGAAAATATAGTCTAAGGAGGAGGCAGAGTTGTCTCCGGGGTCGTAGTAAGGCTGTGCTACAACATACCCCGATCTCACCTCTTCGCTTTCCAAGAAGAAGGTGTGCTTCTCCAACACGCACCTCAAATACAAACAGCTGTGAACATGTTATGAACAAGACCCAAACCAAGTCTGCTAACCCAAAGTGGAATCCTCCACAACACATGCAGTCCTCTCCCTGCGAAGAGGATGAGAAAGAGACAAAGAACCACATGTGGCAGATCTGAGTCAAGGCACTGAATACCCCACCGGAAAATGCTCAGACACCATAACGATGAAGGCAATCTAGGAACCTAGACAAAATAATCTGGTTTTCTGTTCTCTTTTTCTTTTTCCTCCCCTCTACTTAATGTGGCCCACCTTTTTATCACTGTATCTGACTTTATTTTTTTGTCCAGGAATGCATGTATTGCCACATTTAAAGAAAGGGCTAGATTATGCACTCAGGTATTCTGTTACAAGCACAGAAACATTTCAAACCTCAGTGCCACCCAACAGAGTGTGAAACTGTCTTTGACTGTCATGGGACCAGGATCTGTCCCTGCTGAGGAATTCTCCTGGTTACACAGAGGGAACTGAAATAAACACCTGGCCCACTGGGCGAATTCCTGCAGTTAATTAGGCTAATAATAATAGTTAATAATAATTAATTAAGAATAATAGTTAATAAGGCTAATTGCCTTAAATTCAGAAGGTCAAAAATAGATGTTCATGTGTTTCACCGTAGGGGAGGTTTTAAAGCTAGGAAGAGGGTGTTACATAGAACAGCCTGATTCTGAGCATTTTCTTTTCCTCCTGTTTCCTGGTGCTATAGGAAATGGCTGTTAAGCAGGCTGCTAGCAGTCCCTTGGCATTTCCATGACTGCACCCTTCAGCGCTGCGAGGGACAGCTTCAGGTGCTCCAAGTGGCTCTCTCCAGCCACTGGAGTGCACATGAAGGCCATGTGCAGGGGACAAGCATTGACCGGTGTAGACCTGTTCTCTGGGGATCAGATGACAGAAGAGGAGTGCAACAGGGGCTGGTCTTCATCACTGAGCTGTGCTGGGGAACACGCTGTTCAATAGCCTGCTCTGGCTGCAGGGCAACGCTTCTGCCTTGTCCCCATGTTGGGTGCAGCTGGTGGACAGATCAGCGATCAGGCATCCAGCTGGGGCCAGCGCATGGGTGCACAGAACAGGTGGGTACTGATAGAAACTGAAATCTTCAGCGGTTTGTGTCAACGTGCCGACTGGGAACTGCAGTGGCTGAGGAGAGATGAACTACATCCGGCTTGACCATTTCTGCTGCAGAGGTGGGGAAGTCTGGTGGGTGCAGTAAGTGGAGATAACTGAGGTGTTACCATGTCAGAGGGCCCCACTGGATCACAAGTCAACATCTGCATCTTTGCACCAAAGCCATGCAACACTCTGCAAGGTTACTTTGCATGTACAGGCACTTTGACACTATTATTAGGCTGTTTACAACTATAGTAAAGCAACTTAGTCGTGAGTGGGGTTAAGAGAAGGTGTTCTCAGGCCTGTCTTAGCCCCAGAGTTTGCATGGAGGACACAACTGGGGTTAGAAGTGGAACTTTTAGCAAAAAGTTTTTCCCAACACAGACAGTCATGGCTGCTCCTCCTCTTTCATGACTAACCTGTGCGGGGGAAGTATTTTCATTTTGTCACAGCAGAGTCTGAGGGTCTGGAGTTCTTTCACTCTATGATTCTGTGGCTTTTCCTGCCCTTGCAGCCTGGGAAGAGATACAGTCGATAATACAGTCTCTTTGAATTTTTTTTTTGCTGCCCCAAAAGATGTGTTTTCACAGCCTAATATGAGCCGATTCTCCATGGATTATCCAGCTGATTCTCTTATCTAAAGGAGATGAAGTACAGATAATTTTTACCTTTACATCACTAGCTGATGCCAATGCCATATTCCCCTCACCATCCTCCACCTTTCACTTGGATTCAATTCCTAGACAAATGACACCCAGTAAAAAAAGCTACAGCCTCTCACTGTTGGTGTCTTCTTTGTCTCTTTTTCTTTCCATCTCAGCCGAGACCGCCATCTAAATGTTGTTAGACAAAAGCGGGTAAATCTTTTTCTTCCGTCAGTCCCAGACAACATCCACTTGCAGATCCCATTCCACAGCCCTGGGCTTCACCGGCTCTACCATTCAGATGTAGAGCAGGTGCCAGCCAGGGAGCCTCACGCTCTAACACTTGCTAATCGCTCATGAATGCATGTGCAAGAGCCAGTCCTGGAGAAAAGGAGAGGGTGTACAGGTGGGGGTAAGGGCCAGGCAATGTGGGGATCCCTGTCTCAGCCCCTGACAGATTTGAAAGATGAGCATGCTTTTCCCTAATCCCAGCCTTCCCTTTAATTAGATACTTGCCTCGCAGGTGCTCTGCTCTTACAAGGACTTCCTGGGGCTTAAAAAATCCAGATGGCACATATTGGGCACAGTGACCTGCCTGAAAAGTATGTGCTAACTTGGAAGAGTTTTGTTGGTGGGATGTGTGAGCAGCACTTGCAGACTGTGTGCCCACTTATGATCTGCACAAGTGTAACTACAGTCAACCACTTGGCACATAATCCTCATTAGTTCTGTTCTGATATTCATTAGCAGTGGTGAAACACCCCTATGGGATCAGCCTCAGATGGGAGAGGTGGAAGAAAACAGGTGCTACAATATACAGTGAACTCGAGAGAGCCTTCAACATGCATGAAATCTAGCTTCCACTTCAGTGCCCACTTGAAGCAAAGGCTTTGGCAGCAATGGATTTTGCAGAGACTTTTTCCCCTGGGTGGGTTGTAGGAAACTGTCCCCATCAGAATGGGGAAGGTGAGCAAAGAAGCCTCAGGAAAAAAGAGCAGCCTCTGTTTCATTTCAAAGTGCATAACCAGCGTGTGTTTGGGGAACAAAAGGCAAACTGCCTGATACAGAGCATCCTTTTGGAGGAAAGTGGGGGATGTGGCTCATGTTTTGAGGCTACATAGGGCCTTAGTACACTGAGAAACACAGGACTTGCTATTCCCCTCTGGTAGTGGAAACGGCAGAAAGCATTTGAACACAGCTACGTCTATGCTGTTTGCTTTTTAGTAAGAGGACATCTGAGTCTGTAGGAACAACCACACTGTGGCTAAAGGGAAGAGGGTAGAACTCGAGCAGAGAGGATGCTTGGAAGGTTTTTGCCCAACATGCACAATCTCTCCGTGTTCCCCAGGACTTGGCACAATCCTGGATCCAAGCTGCGTGATTCACAAGTCTTCCCTTGGGTGAGACTATTTCGTATTCCAGCTGATGGGCACTGGTAGGGAATGCTTCTTGAGATGAGTGCTTACAACTATAGCACTCCAGCATCATGTGCGTGGCAGGCATGGATGAAGCCTTGGTAAAGGACAAACAGACCCATCAAACCCTAGAACTCTGGGTTGGCTCACTAGCCTGCTTCCCACCTGTTTTTTGACACTCAGCTTTCCTGCCTTTTCAGAGAGTCGCTTGGTTTTGTGCCATGGCTCCTCTGTCCCAGTCTGCTTCTCCACTGCTAACAAAGGGACACATCACCCAGTAGTTCTCAGGTGATTGAGAGACTGGGTTGTTAATGGGAGGGAGAAGCTTTGTCCTTTTCTCGACCTGCTCCCCTAAAGAGTCAAGAGAAAAGAAAACTGTATTTTAATATGAATGAGGGTCTAATTTTTGTTATTCTTTCTTGACCGCCTTCCTTCCACAAACATGGCATCTTGGGTCCAGACTGTGAGCTGTGACCACACTACAGGGGGTAGGCTGTCCGGAACCAAGTGCTGGGAGAGTACTGAGGGCTGCAGGGCAGGAGTGTTCTCATATGCCTAACTCGAGGAGTGTTCAATTAAAAAAAAAAAAAAAGGAATAATAAAAAAATCAAAGGTGCCTGCTTGGGAGAAAAGCCAGACAAGCTCAACGGAATATAAAGGATGGATTTCTACCTGCCTTCCCCAACCACACCCATCCCTGACAGAGGATGATGGCTCCCAGGGAAACCTCTGAGGAGCAATGGGGCTTAGACCATGTTTTCCTGTTCATTAATACAAAGCCTGCACCCTGCCGCCTTACTGAGCCACGTCAACATGAGCAGAATGACACAGCGACACTCAGTGACACTTCACAGTATACACCAAAACACAAGATGACCTAGGTTTGAGCTAGCTGCAGGAGGACAGAAGAGCACCTAATCTACATAAAATTTGAGACAACCTCTACCACTGTAACATTAATCTGTTGGTGAAAATGAGTTTAGCAATGCTCTGAGGTAGCAACCCATAGCATTTCTGAGCCAGTGGCATGAGCTCCAGAGCTGGATTTACAGTATTAGCCAGATGCTGCTTCCCCAGCTCCGATCTATGTAAACTGATGTGTTTGCATCACTTCAGCGCAAGGTTGAGCTCCAGCCCTCGGAAGGTAGTGACCTTACTGACACCGATGGGGGATCCCTTGTAGGGAGAATTTGCTGGATGAAAACTCCTTCTGGGCATGGTCCTGCCTCACCTGTGCGTAGGCCAAGAGACCAAGACTGCTTTTAGACCTGAGCTTCTATCTCTGCTGTTGAAGGGCTATGGAAAAGGTTTGTTAGGGTATGCTTCATCCCGGTAAGTTAGTTACATTCACTTCCATACCCTCCATGAGCCAACTTACACTTACTCACCTGACTAAAGCTTCACAGTATTAAGCACGTAGTGAATTCAGAACTGCAAAGGCGGGGGGGCGGGGGGGGCGGGGGGAGAGTGGCCATAACATGAAGAAAGGGTGGGATACAACCTTGGGCCAAAAAAGCAAATTATTGCTACTGTTTGGCCCAGTTAAGAATGGGACTAGACTAGAGCTTAATTTTGTTGCTGTTCCAGCTGGAAATAGCTCCAAAAGAAACACTAGTGGATACTTGCATCTTCTTTATGCATCATTCCCAACAGGTTTTTTTAAAAGCATGTCAGCTCTAGACATTCATGGGCAGTATATCCAGTTTGCAGGCTGATGGTGCCACAGGGCAGATGTCCCAGACCTAGCACTCTGGGGAGCCTCTCAAACATCTACATCTTGCTTTCCATAACATCCTCTGTGCCTGTATGACTTCTGGATTTACCTTCCCAAGACGTTTTTATGTGTATCATTTATTTGGGGGAAAATAACTGGATTTCTTTTCCTAAATAAATTCTGACTTTAGTTGGTATGGTTTTACACACTCACACAAGTCTTGTTTGTCTCACAAAAACATTAAAAAAGATATGTTTGGTCACCTAATTAGAGGTATGGTTGGGGAGAGGGAGCAAATTATCCTCACTGAAAGGGGATATATGGGGAAAAGAGATTTGGTGGTTAAAGCATAAAAACAAAGGGAATGGAAGACGAGTGGGATGAGAAAATCAAAAGATACCTCAGTTCCATCCATGCGTACTACAAAGCAGGTCTCTCTAGGAGGGAATCTGATCAACACGTGAAAACTGATCTATATATGAAAACTGCAAACTATGAGCAGTTCTGCTGCGTTTCCAAACACACGCACACACACACGCACAGTTCCCCGAGGGCGGATTTGCTGGCGGAGGCGGCGTTTCTCCGGCTGTGAAATGCTAACCCCCCTGCCGCGGGCGTCCCTCGCAAGCCGTGT
>NW_010549147.1:0-222 GCF_000687285.1 Phaethon lepturus | reverse complement strand
AGGCGGTGCGGCAGCGCCGGCGGGAGCCCTCGGGGTCCCCAGCCGGGCCCCCTTGCCGGCAGGGCGGCCTCTGTGCACAAAGCCGAGACCGCGCCAGAGGCAAGGGCTTTGCCCAGGGGACACAGCCCCGCTCCCCGGGCCTGCAGCCCAGCGTCCTCCTCCGTCTTTGCAACGGGCTGTGGTTTTGGTGAACTCGGAGGGTCCCCGCGGCGAGCACGCGTG
>NW_010549146.1:0-205 GCF_000687285.1 Phaethon lepturus | reverse complement strand
GCGGGCACGTGCGTCGCAGCGCCGGGAGCCGCCCGTGCCGCTTCCCTCCTCCCGACGAGCATCCCGCCCGCTCCTGGGCTCGAGATGTCCTTTAAACGTTAAGGCTGGGTTCGTTTCAGCGCTTTAGCTCAGGCCGAGAGGGAGAGCTCGGGCAGAGCCGCAGCCCGGTTGGAGGGCAGGAGCCGAGGTGCCAAAAGAGGCGTTA
>NW_010549145.1:377-644 GCF_000687285.1 Phaethon lepturus | reverse complement strand
TTTGTTCGCAGTTGCACTGCATCTTGTTTCCAGCTGCTTTATTTCTCCCGGTGTTCCAAGAGCATCGCCCGACTCCGGCGCCGCTGGTCCCGGTTTCCTTTACGAAGCCATTGCCCACAGGGCCAGCACTCGGGATCAGATTCAACATACCGTCAGCGCTGGATGTCACGGCGCCTTTTTTTGGCGCACACAGGAGCCTGTTAGAGCCGCAGCAGCGTCCAGGTGATCCCGGCGGGTTCCTCCTCACGCCGTGTCTGACGCCAGGTC
>NW_010549145.1:0-262 GCF_000687285.1 Phaethon lepturus | reverse complement strand
GCCCTTCCCCGCGGTGCCTCCCGCGAGCGGGGCGGTTTGTGGGGGGCGAGGACAGGCCCAGCATCCGCCAGGCTGAGACGTTCCTTGGGAAAACGTTCCCGTTCCTGCCCGGCTCAGCCGGTGCGCTTTGTAAGATTTTTCCCTATTTCCCTATTGTTCGAAATAGATTATTAAAAAAATTCCAGACAAGTTGGAAGGGCAGCGCATGAAGATCTCTCTTCCAAACGACACAATCTGTGGTTTGTCCTTTTTCATCCGAAAG
>NW_010549144.1:1742-2021 GCF_000687285.1 Phaethon lepturus | reverse complement strand
GCCCCCAGCCGGCCCCTCCTGGGACTCGTCTCGCGATTCGGGGAGCGGAGAATCCCTCGGCACCCGAAAAACACCTTGGGGCAGCGCCGCGCCCTGCTCCGAGGGCAGCAGCACCTGGATTTCAGGGTGACGGGGACCTCCCAGATCCAGGTGGGGCGAGAGCAGCCTGGAGAAATCCCCCAGAGCTTCCCAGTATGGACCAGAGCGTGAACTGGGGGGCCAGCCCCCCACTTCCTGGGGGAAAAGCTACCTCCTGGTCTCCCTACCGCTCGGGCTCCG
>NW_010549144.1:1053-1621 GCF_000687285.1 Phaethon lepturus | reverse complement strand
GCCTCCGGCTGCCGCGGGGCCGGGGGCTCGGTCCGGCTGCGACGTACTGCATCCATCTTCCAGCTGGGAAAGTGAAGGAGAAGACAGGGATCGTCACGGCTCTGGTCACCGCAGCAGCAGCGTGGCCAAGCACCAACCCTCCCGTCCAGCCCTGGGGCTCACGGCACCACCGGAACATCCCGGTGTCACCGGAGCAGGGGGACAACCCCACTCTTGGGGTTCCCATGGGTGACCAAGCTCCAAAACCCAGTCATGGCCACGTCCCGGCAGGACGGCGCTTCCCAAACCCATCCCTGCTCCCGTTTCGGGTTGGCTGGGAAGAGACGCGGCCGGTTTCGGACACGGCCAAGCTGTGACCGGGACGCCCCAGAGAAATGCTCACCCCTAGCCCCATCATCCCCAAAATGGGACAGCCCCCAGACTGTCCCCCCAGTACACCCGCAGCAGGCGGGGGGAAGATTTGTATCCCAATCACCCGAGGGAACCTGCTCGTGGCACCGGGTCGTTCAAACCCGCCGGCATTACCATAATCTGGCCTCGACAATTTGGCTCCGAAACGGCCGAGCTG
>NW_010549144.1:448-802 GCF_000687285.1 Phaethon lepturus | reverse complement strand
GAGGCCAGCAGCTGTTTCCCTGCCTCTTCCCCTCTCTGGGGAAGGATAATTAAATCCCTTGCTGCGCTCAGCGAGTCGATTACCAGATTCCCAGCGAGATTTCCGAGATAAAAACCCGGTGTTTCAGGAGAGAGCGCCGGCAAGGGGGCTGGCGTCAGCTGCTGGCAGGCCAGGCTGCTCCAGGCTCTGCCAACCCAGGCGCAGGTGGGATTCGCCCAGATTTGCTCCATCGGAGCCAGGCTGCCATGTGCCTCCGCTGCCCTGAGCATCCATCCCGCATCCGGCTCGTTAACGCTGTGATGAGTTCATCGCCACATTTGCTCGCAGGCTGCCGGGGGTCCCAGGATAGCCCCA
>NW_010549144.1:0-432 GCF_000687285.1 Phaethon lepturus | reverse complement strand
GGCCAGCAGTACAGGCAGGCCTGCCCGCAGCGTCCCAGAGCTTTCCCACAGGAGCGAGCAGCCCCCCTTCATGGGGGGCTGTTTCCACACCCAGCCCTTGCCTGAGCCCTCCTCGCCACGGAGGACAGAGCCAGGGCTTTCCGGATCGTTCCTAAAGAGCCGTTTTAATTTGGTGTTAAGGAATTTCTAACGGAACGCTCCCGTCGTACCAAACCAGCTCGGGGCACGTGCCTCGTCCCTTCCCCTCACCAGTTCAGGTCCCCCGGCCCAGCAGATGGTCTGACTGGGAAGGCAGAGCCGCCCCCACACAGCGCAGTCATGAATTCTCCAGGGAGCTCCCCTATGGAGACCCGTATATCTGTTTTGGGAAGCATTAGCCCAGGCGAGGTTACCTCCTTTAGACGGGCGCGTTCCCACGCACCGAGCTGGCAC
>NW_010549143.1:38842-45075 GCF_000687285.1 Phaethon lepturus | reverse complement strand
GCTGTGGAGAACACCAGCTCCAGACACAAGCACAACGCTGTTTCACTCGCCTGAGAGGAAAGCGAAGAGGACCGCTCCGACTGACAAATGACAACACAAGAAAACAGTGTGGGACCCAGTGGATGAGGAAAACACTCCACATAATCATGCTACTCCTTGTCAACAAGCCAGTATGTCTTCATATTGGTAAAAGCTAATGGAATTGGTTAATATATTTGACATGCCTAGGTCAAATAAAAAGGGTAAAAAATGAAATTAGTAATGTGCATACCTGAAAGCATTTTAAGTAACCTATGAGAAGCCTTAACCAGCTAAAACAGTCAGTTCCCATAACACCTAAAACCAAAAAACAACAGAAAAAAAGATAAAAGTGAAGGATGATATTGATAAATCACTTGTATTTTCTATGAAAGCAACTGCAGCCAAACCTCAAGCGCCAGTGTTTTCCAACCAAATTCTATTTAAAGGAGAAAATCAGATGAAATAAATCAATTCTGATGCACAAGTTGAAAGACTAATGTCTTTTAACAGGTTTCTATTGTATTTAACACTCACAACAGAAATCATAGCAGGATATTCCCAGAACTGAGAAAATCCATTAATAGATACTTAGTTCTGTTTTTTCACTCTTTTCTGTGAAATTTATAATGCTAAAACTTTTATCAATTTCCAAAAGCTATATGTGGAAGTTTCTTTGATTTTTTAATCTATTCAGCTCTTAGAAAGCACTGAGAATTGGCACTGCTGAAGACCACATAATTCTGATGTTTATCCAAAAAAAAGTGGGAGAGTAAAGCCAGTAGTTCTTCTCTCTTTCACACATGGATTTGAAGGGATCTCCCGCAGAAAAAAAAATGTACTATATTCCATGGGACCATAAGACTTTTTGATATCTGTGCAGATGCTGCCAATAAATATAAAAAACAGTGGTTACTGTAATTCTCGGTGCTGTGAAATAAACCAATTGCCTCCATTAAGGGGTCAAACCGCCACACCATTTCACATGGCTTAACATACAGCTTTGATTCTTCTTATATTTTGAAAATAGTAAAGTACAGCAGGGTGGAATTAATGATATAAGAGTTGAGAAATTTGTCACTGTGTTACATCTCAAAGATATCTATAGGAGTTATACATATTTAAAGATAAAATGCTCCTGAAATAAATATTTTCCAAACTTGCTGGGAAGTTGATTTATTTTTCTCAGTTTTTATACTTAGCAAAATAAGTAGAAATCTGTCATACTGTTACAAGTCTAGTTTTTAAGCTCAGTTTTATCTTGCGCTAGTATAAACATTGCCAAAAACATTGCTCTGCTGTCACTGTATCAGAGGATATTTCAAAAGTGCACAACGATGTTATAACTCTGTCTTACGGAGACCAACACAAATCAGCAAGTGAAGAAGATAGGAGGTCTCCCGGGATATTTTTCAGTTGCTGTGGGCAAAAAGTATGATGTCTGGTGTTCTTGAGGAATTGTTAAAAACAGGGAAGGACGAGAAGAATTCAGGCAACACAAAGCGGTTTTATGTGGCGGGGGAAAGAAGGGCTGCCTGCAATCCCAATGCAATGGTGGCAACCCTGTGGCTACCCCTGCTAGACATCACGTCAAAGACAAAAGGATGTGAGAAGCACCCATCACAACGTCATTGACAAAATTTAGCCTCATTCCCCAAAGAAATCGCTCCCTGAGCAGAGAGATATTGTCACTGGTTTCTGAGGACAATTTCTTAGCACATTCTTGAATGGGCTAGGCCATACACATCTTCAACACTGAGGGTTGGGCAACAGAGCTGAGGGATCATCTCAGCCAAGAGAAAAGGTAATTATGAAACTCAAGACAGGACTTCATCACTTCTTCTGATACAGTCTCCCCAACTTATAAGGCAAAAGAGAAAATCTGTACATATTCACCCCATTTTATAAAAAACCCTATCAAATAAGAGAACAAAAAAAGGTGGAAGATGGAAGACAAAGAGAGAGTTAATGGCCTATTTAAAAATTAAACTGCAGAAAGGAGGAATTAAGTTCTAGAAAGTAAATTGCAATAGCGTAGCAAAAGCTCAGGAAAGTCAAAGACAATGTCATCTTTGAAATGCTACGGTGGTCTCCTGCCCCAGTGGAATTCTATATTTAATGGCCATTCTGATGGGTGCTTGCCTTCTTATTCATTACGGTTGTAACCCTATAGGAATATTCACCTCCTTGGAGAATTGTTTAGAGTCTATTAGGAGCTCGGTTCTGAAACAGGTCATGTCCCCAAATTGTTGTGATGCATTAGGGAATGAAGTATTTGGATTTTTTTAAATCCCAGACTTTCATGTTTCTGCACAAATTCGGTTTAGATTAATTTTTCCTCAGAAATTACTGTATTTTTAAATGGGTTGGGTTTTTGGTTTTGGTTTTGTTTTTTTTAAGAGTATGATTTGTCCCTTTGACCCCTGATTACATATCTAATGGCTAGTTCTCTGAGTTTAGTGACTGAAATCTTTTTTAGATTTCTAAAAAAGATTCTAAAAAAGCATATAATTTCGCTTACCAACTATCTTTGCTTCTTTCTTACTAATAATATTGATCATAGGGTTCACTGAAATGAACCGAAATACATTTCAGTTCTCTTCTTAAGACAGCAACATCCTCTGCAGGCTTTGCAGGATAAACGTAATATTGTTCTTATTCCCATTACTTACTACACATCCCAAGCTTTCATTTGTTTAGTTTCTGAATTGTGTATTAAGGCTATTTCAGTAAAAGCATATATTTCTTCATATCCTGCTTAGGTGTTTTTCAGTCTATCATGATGCACAAGATGGGCACAGTGAAGGTAACAGGCCTGTGTAAAGCGTTAGTCATACAGAAAAATATTTGCTTGAGAATTGAATTTCAAGAGTTAGAAAGGGATGGGATCACCCTAACCTCAGAAGAGAACAGATACCTCAGAATAATAAACACATCTTTGAAAGTAACTAAGACTCACATGTTTACAAAGAAAAGCTAACCAATGTAAGACTGCTAAAGAAGTGAAATTGGAATAACTAAAAAAGTCATGCTAAACATGGCACACATGGTCCTTATACAAGAATATCACACGATAAGAACCAGACAGCCTTAAGTTTGTTGCCCTCCAGCATCATGGACCTGCATTTTTTGCAACTGAAAAATCATAAAGGCAAGACTTGCCACTGGAAAAAACTGCAAGAGCTCCAATAAAATGTGTTAGGACTTCTCACGTTCTTACTAAGTTCTGTTATGGACTACATAACGTGAATAAAGAGACTGGCAACAGCACGCTAGCTTAGAGGAAAATTTCAACAATCTGGAGAAATTGGCGGACAGAAATTTCATAAAATTTAACACAAGCAAATGCCAAGTTGTCCGCTGGGGAGGTCCAACCCCATGCACCAATACATTCTGGCGGTTGACCACCTAGAAAGCAGCTTTTCAGAAAAGCACCTGGGGTTCCCGGTGCACAGCAGGTTGGACGTGAACCAGCATCGTGCCCTTGCAGCAAAGAGGGACAACATCCTGTGGTTGAACCAGGAAACTAGAAAACCCACCACCAGCAGGTGGAGGGAGGTGATCCTTGCCTTCTGCTCAGCACTGAGATGTACAGCCAGAGTTCTGTGTTCGGTTCGGGGCTCCTCAGTACGAGAGAAACAGGGGTATGCTGGAGAGAGTCCAGCAAAAGGCCACAGAGATGATGTCCCTCTGACATACAAAGAGAGGCTGAGAGAGCTAGGACTGTCCAGCCCGGAGAAGAAGAGACTCAAGGGGGATCTTACCTATGTGTACAAATAACTCATGAGGGAGTAAACAAGACAAGCACAGGCTCTTCCCAGTGATGCCCAGCAATAGCGTAAGAGGCAATTTAAACAGAAGGAAAAAAAAAAAAAGCCATAAACTTGATCAAATACTGGAACAGGTTGCTAAGAGAGGTTGTGAAGTCTCCGTCTTTGGAAATATTCAAAACCCAGATGCACACATCCCTGAGCAACCTGCTCTAGTTGGCCCTCTCAGAGCTGGAGCATTGAAGTAGATCATCTCCCAAGGTTCCTTCCAGCCTCAGCTATTCTGTGATTTGGTGAATATAGGACTAAAATATCTCAAATCTCAGGTCTCAAAGAAACCATTTTTGGGAGCTCCAAAGAGCTTGAACAAAAAAAGGCAAAATTTTAAAATATTTGCAAAAGGTAGACAAATTCTTATCTGAGCACAAGATATACCCAAAAGATATTAATTTCCCACTAATTCTTGCCTTTAGAATAATTCTTATTACTAGAAAGCAGAAGGCAATAGATATCCTAGCCTGGTTATCCTGTTAAAAGCAGAAAGACCGACAGAGTCAAGATCTCTTTTATTGCATAAAGCAAACAACTCCACAGTTTTAATAAAAAGTGCAGAATGTTCATGTGAGAGATACTGGTGTATTTTCTATATTTGATGTATTAGCACAGTTCTCACAGGTCTTACGAAAATCAGGATACTCATTTATGTTCAATCTATACTGTTCTTGAACGTCATTCTGGAGATTGTTGTCTGGTTTCTGTTTAACACTCAAGATATTTCAGAAGTAAATACAAAGAGTTTTGAATAGTATAAGGAACATAAAGGTCTAGATGAGATTCTGCTACAGAAAAAAACAATGTAGGAGTATGACAAGAATTTTTGAACAGCATGGAAAGCAGCAGAGTTTCTATCCCAGAGCAGTAATGTAAATACTATGCAAGAGACAAAAACAAAGCTGAGGGGAATTTACCACTAAGTATACAAATAGATCTCAATGAGTTTGTGGCCATCCTTAATACGCTTCCCTTAGTAAATATAGACAAAGTACAACATTTCCTTAGGATCATAATTTATGTCAAGATTATGCTTAAGTGCCTATTCCAGCCACTTGGACTGGTAACCACCCTGGGAATACGAGCACACTGCCACATCCAAAAGCTGTGAGGTGCAAATCTTAATGATGAGACGAAATGGAAGGCATTAAAGATGCCTGAGTGTTAGGTACAATGATTGTACACGCTTAACCAAATTTCCACAGATGACTCACAAGGAACGTGTAGCGTGCAATTATCTCACAAGAATATGAGGCTGTTTGTTAGTCTGTATATGACAAAATGTAATAAAAGTTATAGGTTAACCTATTTTAAAGTAAAATAGTCTGGAGCCACAGCCCAAAGGAAGAGCATTTTGCACCATTAGTTATGGCATGCCTATGTTAGCTTAAAATGATCACAAATTATAGGTTATGATTGCTGAAAGAACCCTAACAAATATTTCACACAGAAATATGCAGGGGTTTCTTTCATCTTAATATCTTTCAGTTGGAAATGGGATACAAGTCTGAGAGACATACCATATTTGTAAATGCACTCCAGAATATTTACCAGAAAGCATGGTTAATATCTAGATAATCTGTTTAACAGCTGTACATGTTAAAATTACTGTTTCTTAAATTGTCCAGTTTCAGAAAACGATGTGAACTGTGATTGCCAAACACACTACAATTTATGAAACTTGTAGAAAATAATTAAAGCTATCAGTAGACAATAGCTAAGACAGTGTATTTTCTACTTGTGAGCATTCTCAATCTTAGACAGGGTTTTGTTTTAAAGCAACTGGAAGGTTCTTGCTAAGGAGCAAAGTACAAAGATCATCCTTGAAGAAGAAAAAATGTGAAAAGATGCACAAAAGATATTTACGTTAAAGATCTAAAGTTTGAATATCTGAGACAGGAATGTGCTCGTGCTTGGCACATAAACTCAAACACGGACCAAGTGGAGAAAGAGGGACTGTCATTGAAATGCAAGAAGAATGAACTTGTCACGAAGTAGACAGTAAACGTTATTATTATCAGAGCTAAATTTTAATACGAAATTAACTTTCATAAAGGTCTAGATCCAAATACCAAATTGTGAACATAAAGTTAAACCAAGAACTGTGCTTAGGGAATTCTCGGTAGTTAGCTTTCAAGAAGGAAGGATGCTGCAAATGCACGATGTAATATTAGGAATATCTGCATATTGAAATAAAAGGTATATATGATAAATTTGCAGATTGCACTAGACTGGCAAGGATTGCTAGTATCTTTCAAGATTATTTTACTGTCCAAATTATCTTGACGTACTGGAGACACAGTCAGAAAAAATATGTTCCTTTTCAATAGGAGTAAGTGCAAGATGTTGCAGAGAGACAGAAGAAAAAAAAAAAAAATCAGCTATATAACCTGG
>NW_010549143.1:29673-38811 GCF_000687285.1 Phaethon lepturus | reverse complement strand
TCAGCAGGAGAGGAGCAAAGCCTTTTTGTGAATCATAATGAATCACAAAACAACCATGTTTTCCATTTGCAAAAATGGTGGTGCTGACCTGGGGTTTATAATGAGTATAAAAACACAGAGTATCTGAAATAATCTTTTTTCTGTTCTGCCAGGCAGATTTTAAGCAGATCACAGCGTATTTCTAGAAGAAATTAACTACTTACATAAAGTCCAGCAAACACGAATGAAAAATAGCAGGGGTGTAGAAAATATAGCCTATGAAGAAATATTTAATGAGTAGGGACTGGTATATTTAAGGGGGAGGAAAGTGAAGGGCCACGTGACAACTGTTTTCAAATTCATGAAGCATTTCTACAGAGAGAAAAGAACACTGTTCTCCAAGTAAACAGGATAAGAAGTCACAGGCTTGTACTGCAGGCAGGGTACATTAGCCACGGTAAACATCAGGATAAATTAGGAGGTTACAAATATCTTGCAGAAAGTTTCGACAAGCCTGTACCAGAAATTACAGGGGCAGCTGGCCCTGTGGAGACCTGAGTTGCCTGGGTGGTTTCAGAGGGTTCCCCTTAGCCCCGTGACCCACTTATAATAAAAGTAAAAAAAGGGTTAGTGATTGATTATTACTTTAACTTCCATGTGGCAGCTTTACTAGAAGATTCCATTGACGATCACATCAAACTTTTCTTAATCACAGTTTATCTAATAATGTACTGCATTAAGCGGTCTGCAGTGAAGTGAAAGCTACATCATGTTTCCACGATCCCATGGAAACCATAAACCAATGGCTGAATTGAAAATGGCCTATATAAGGATACAAATTCAAACTTCGGTCTATAATTAGTGTTATGAAATTCCAGGAACACATCAGTGAAACATGGGTCACCATCTGCTGACATTATGGCAAAAAAAGGGAAGAGAGGAAACTGAATGCCTTCCTAATTAGAAACTGATGTCAGAATCACCAACTCTTGCAGCTAAATACGAAGACAGGAAAGGTAAAATAAAAGCCTGTACTATGCTGAGTTCACAGAAACTGATATTCACATTTACAGTGGGAATCAAAATTTTTAAACATGCAGTACTATCATGAAAATACTCCTATAAACCCTGGAGATCATGATTTCAGACTGATTCAAACTGTAACACCTTTTTCATTGTTCTAGATTGGAAAGGGTCCCTGTTTGTCCAGAGACAGCTGACAAAGAAGTCATATAAAAAAGAACAATTCTGACATAAATAGTTGAAAACAAAAATATAATTGCAAAAGGACGAGAAAAATATATGGAACAAACACGCTATAGCCTCTGCTATGCGAACACACAGATCTCTTTACTAAGGGACATTATTACTGAAGCATATCGTGTCTACAACTAAAAGCAATATGAAGTAATTAAAAGGTAGTTAAACTCTTCCCCAGTCTCACAGACCACCGAAAGCAGAACGAATGACCCGTTTCCCCATAATCTTCCAAGAATGTCCAAACATCTCCATGATGGACACCCCGGCAGCACCGTTCCCAGACTCAGAGCTGACTGTGCTCCTGTTCTTCTCCAGAGAACTCCAACACCTTTCTTCTGACCAACCTTGTTCAACACTGCCCTACAGCTTAGGCTGGGTATGAAGTTGACTTTGGCTAAACTACATCCTGAAATAAGTTAAGTGCTTTGGGTTGCAAAAAACCCTTTTAATGCAGGTTTAAAATGCCTAATGAAGTGCCATCCAAATCTATGCTCTTCAATATTTAATAAAAATATTAAATGCTACATTTACACATCAGAGGACTCCACAGGAATGTATTAAAGCTGAAGATGCATTCAGAAGGTTTGCATCCCACATTATGCACTGAAACTACTAGAGTTGCAGTCTTAATTCAGTCAAAATATATTTTCAATAACTGCTGAGCAAAATTTGAAGTGTTTTAGAATAAGAAATTAAGTATTTTTCCTTATTAAGCCAAGCTGACTGATCTCAAATACAAAGATGATAGGTGAATCTCAAAACTGCAAACAAGGCTGAAACACAGTAGGTGTAACAGACATCTAAATTTCTTGAATTTAAAACCTCAGGATGACAATTCCTTTACTTCATCAAAAGAGTAGAAAACTTTATAAGCAAGGCGGCTAAAATCAAAATTTTGTTAATTTTTAGAAAACCTGCATCCAGGTCCCCTCCTGGGGACAACTTCAATCAAACATCGTTTTAGCACATTTAGATTGGTTTGGTCACAACTTCTTAATAGGTGTGAAAAAAGCAAAGAAGTTGATAAAATAGTCTTATCAAAGGGCAAAAAGAAAACATAGTAGTCCTAAGCAGTTCATATATGAGAGACTCCCTTACTAGATTTTCTGCTTTATATGTAGCATTGCAAATTTTCTGTATTTGAGAATATGTGTATAACTTTTTATGTTTAATGAATGAATATCAGATAAATGGCATTACCAATTATATGACACCCACAATATTATATATACCTTAGAAAGGTATAATATAATCCATTCTAGCAGATTTACGTCATTATGAAAAAAATAAGGGAATCTGAAAATTGTTTTCTCTCAAGAATCCATCCTTCAAATGTTATGAATTTTTTAATTAGAATATATTCAAGCTGGCATTACAGGAAAACCTGAATTAAACTATAGGGCAGTCCTATAACATTTAGGATCCTGTTTAGCATCTACACCGAGATCTCTTCAGCATCGTTAAAAGATTTTGAGACATTCCATAACTGGTATGGAAAGAGTAAGATACATTAAATCTTCACAGGCCCAATATGGTGCAAAACTGTTACAGTATAGAAAACCATATGTTTTAAGGTTTTAATAATTTCCAGCAGTCCTAGTTCTAATATTTTAGTTTTAAAAGCATAACAATAGGCAGAGCAAGAACTGGCCAAGCAGACTCCATGGTCTTCCCCAAAATAAAGAAGGATATAGACTGCAGTATAAAAGTCTTGAAAAGCTACTTAATATTCTCACGTTAAATTCTTAGAGAAGATCCTTCCTGCCTCTTTTTTACATACAATCAATGGATTACTTAACACAAAAGGTCAGTCACGAACACTATCGCTCTCTCTCAAAGCATTTAAATGACTTTAGGGACTCAAAGACATATTTCAAGCTATGATTTCTTGAGTTTTGACATTGTAAATATGCCGTTCTTGCACTGTAACATTTAACACAATACCCTAATTTTATATCGAGTAGACCTTTCTAAATAATTAAGAAAATCATTTGAAAACATAATAAATAAAATGGCTATTTCACTCTACTGTGAAATCTTTGCATCTGCATCTCATTTGTGCATATTTAGACATATGATAAATTTGGGAAAATATTAGATCTGAACAGCTTCATTAATCCTAAAACAAATTATCATTCAGGTAATCGGAAATTCACTGGAAATTCAGGTTAAGAGTTTACCTGATGTACTGATTAACACAGTCATTTGTTACTATCCTTTTTTGTTTGTTTGTTTTTGTTTTTCCATTTTCAGTCTAAGTTATCTAGTCCAAACATTTAGTTATCTAACCAAAATAGCTATTCTCGGTCATAGTGAACACCTTACAAGTTTACGTCTCCCAAACTTTCCAAAACCTATGCATTTGAACAAAAATGCCAAAACAAAACAAAAACAAAAACAAAAAAAAAATTCTTCTATGTATTTTTCAACAAATACTTTCCTAGAGTTTATCCTAGAATATCCTGTAAAAAGTTTAATCCTGTGAACATTTTCATGAAAGGATATATCAAAACCATTGCAGCAGATTCATTTAGAAACTGTGCTTTTTACTTATTCTTTTTTATTTGTTATTTTTTGTAAAATATTTCATCTTTTGCTCTACTTCTAAACAAAGATTATATTTGAAACGTCAGTCAGAAAACAGAAAATCCTAGCTCTCTTTAAAAATTAAAAAATGCTGGTGCATTCAGCAAGTAGTTATAACATTTGTATTTGTGATAATAAGTATTTGTGATAATACAGGTACAGTTTCACAAGGAAAACAAATGAGATTAAATTTAGAGATTTCTCTTATTCAAGGTGTAACTCTGATTTAAGACCTCTGGTGAATAGAGGAATTTAAAAGATGTTGTATGATGATTGTTGCGGGCAATAAGACCTACGCCTTCTGCAACTACAGTTACATGCTCTTTTTACCTGCGCATTGAACAAAGAGCTGGTTGTAGTGAAATTCTCAGACTTCTGATAACATAGATCATACCCGAGAGTAAAACATAGGTAGGTCACTGAATGGACACAGTGTTTATTTTGTTAGACTCTGTCAATTGCAAGAAATAATATCCAGGTTATATACAACAGCTATTAAGTGAATAATGGTTAAGGACATACTGATTTTTAATTGCTGTATTGTTGTACTGTTACGATTTTTTACCAATTTTATGGTTTAATATTTAAAAACATATCATGGATATGAGCACATCCCAATTTTAACTGAAAATAAAATAAATGTGATTCTAATTTTATTTGATTACATACTGATAACACATCACTCAAAAGTGGCAAAATACAGTAAAAAATAGATTCCCAAGTTTAAAGCATTGTTTAAAAATAATTATATTAATGCAGTACTGCATTTGCACCACAGGAGCATTTGCTAAATCGTACTACCATTCTCAGTAGAATTTTATGTTCAAAACAAAGAATAAAGAAAATTATGGGGAAAAAAGTGGCAAATTGGAAATAGAACCAGAAGCTCTGTTTCACAGGCTGTTGATGATCACTTTTCTATTTTATGTGTCAGGTTTAAATTTCCCTGTGGCAGCAATTTAAATCTTTTTTTCTTTCCTGAGGCTGCTTAAAAATTTAATTTAGCTCAGGCACTGTGTCTATGTTTTATAATAGGAATATAGAAAACTCTTCTAATTTGGGGGCTGACCCTTTTAACAGATTATAGAAATTTAAACATAATTAATCAGCTTTATTCATAGAGTTACATGGGCTTTCCACAATTTACTCATGTAAATTTCTTTGCTTGAGTTACAGTAGACTACATTAGAAAAGGGTATTTGAAGGCAGATATTCACGAGTCACACATTCATGTGGTGCATATACAGCGGAAGAATCATTTGCATGCACATCCACACACACACAGATACACATACATAAATCCAATAAATCTACATCTCTTCAGAAGTTTCACCAGTCATCCTCAACTCACATTAACTCCTTCACATTCAAGTTCCTGTGTTATTGTTTTCTGTATTTTTAGCTAAGGATTGGAAATGGATTCTCACTACAGATATCACTGTGTGGTACGGTCCTTTCGACCTTCTCTCCTGGGTTAGAATATCGCAGTCTTCGATACGAAGTGTACTAAAGCAGACATTGGGATCACAGTTGGTTGTTAAGTTCACTGGGTGTAAGAGGCAAATACCAAATTTTAAAAGAATAATATCACCGCAAAATCCTTAACTACATGCTTTGCTGTTTTCTTTGTAAGTTATAGCCAACGACTATTCTGAATGGTAGGAAGGATAGCATCATTTTTTTTTTTTAAAAATAGAGTTCAACACAGCAGACTTAAAGACTGCATTTCTCAGAATTTGTATCCTAGCAGAGGCTGAATTTTTAAAAGGAGAAGAGGTGACACTTGGTCCACTTCTGGCATATGCACACATCTACAACTGCACAGAGTTCAGGCAATGTCAACAGCAGTGGCTTCCCCTTAGCTTTTACCATACCTATGTATACTTGCTTAATTTCTTTGCAATGAATCATTCTCTTGATTCTGAGAAACTGTGTGGATGTTTTCTCCATGTTACCCATGTTATCTCCCAGACCTACCAAACAAGGTTATGGAGAACAGCAGGTCAGCACAAGCATCCACTTCCCTATGCTTCACAGTTGTCCAGCAGCTGGAGAGGGGTCGTCATGAGGATTTCTATGATCTGTCCCATCACTTTCTCACTCTGGTTCCTAGAGCAAATTTTGTTTTCAATTCTGTGCTCCTCCCCTTGTCCAGCTGTGAAAGAGTATACTTCTGTTTCATAATGGTGTTTTCAAACATATAAATAAATTATATTTAAAACAAGATTAAAGTGGCTAAAGAAGGTAAGAGCTTTATTAAAATGGTGAAGACCATGAGAAGAGATTTTGGCTGCTGCTCATTGTACTTTTTGAGGTCACTGAAGAGAAATCAGCTGAAATTATCTGAATAAAAAAATACCCTGGAAATATTGTCCAAAGGTTACGGGTGAATAAAAGATCACAGTAAAATTAGAAATTACTGCTAAGAGAAATAAGAGAAGTCAAGGGGATAATTAACAAAGAATGATTTCAGAGTAAAAGGACATTGCTCAGTTAGCTTAAGTTCCATCTATTATTAAAGAACACAGTTAAATCTGTGTAATAGCACCGGGGTTGTTTTGTTTATGAGTTTCTTGCAAACTTCTTTGATGGTAAAGAGTAGAAAATGCTTTGTGCACAGCAACAACTGGTTGTTTCTGCTGGTTTTACCACAATTCCTTGAACAGAGCAAAAGGAGAGAAAGATAGTGAGAAAAAGTAGTGAACATATAAGGGGAAAAGAGTGTTTTCATTATATACTCCCTAAAGACACAGTAATCCATCCGTCTGCATGAAAACCTCTTGTTCTGGTGGGAGGGGAAAGCACCAAGTCCAAAAGGACTGGAGGTATCTGTGCCATGATCCGTCTCCACAATACCACATGGAATAGAAGCATCTGAATTCAAACCCAGTCCATGTAAGCTTGCATTAACTACTTTGTCTCGCTCTAACTCCGTGTGGTGCAGGTCAGAACAAATGACAGCTGAGCAAAAATGCTAGGTCAACGTGGATGGTCGTGATACCTTGCATGCATCATGGATGGCCACGTATCGCAAGACCTGCAAGCCTTCACTCCCGCATTAACAATACCTGTCAGCTTAGAAGACAGACATGACTTTCTTACCCATTTTACTTTTGGAAAGTATTGTTCAGTGTCATGAATACTTTCCCATAAAGGGAAATATGAAACAAACTTGATAAATTACTCTTTTCTATCCCCTAAGAAAGTATGTCCAAGGAAGGCAATGCAGGGTCCAATAGTCTTAGCAAAAATAAATACATAAGAATAAAAAAATGAAATGAAATGAAATGAAATTGAAAATGAAATGAAATGAAATGAAATGAAATGAAATGAAATGAAATGAAATGAAATGAAATGAAATGAAATGAAATAAAAAAATAACAGGACATACATACATGCAGCCTGACATCATAAACTGTCTGGGAAAGGGAATTGGACTGTTTCTCAGAATCTAGTACTAATGGTAGTTCATTCTCTGTCAATGTCTACAGAAATAGTACATAATAAATAAATGTTTCAGTATATGCTGAATAGTTTTCAGCTTCACGAGGGCTACTCTTAATTACTTAACATTGCTACCATCTTTTATCTAACTCCTCGTTATGTTTCTAAGTGTTTTTAGGAAGATATTTTAAAAGCCTTTTTCAATTCAACAAACATTAGTAGCAAAAAGCAGCTTTATAAAATTGTCAGTGAAACAAAGCATCTTGTAATAGATCACAGGTTATTACAGGACCACTAAAAAGATATGTTCAGATAGATCTGGTTGTTATAATCATGAAAATAGCAAATGGATTGAGAATTAGTTAGTGATTTTATTATTTAACTAAAATATAAACTCAGTTGTCATATACCCTTCTTTATTTAACCCTGCTATGTTTACTTCAGCATCAAAAACAAGTTAAAGACATCATGCTACTGAAGGACATGTCTTTTGTTCTGAAAACAAAGAATGTTAGAGACACATTTGTTCATTATCATATTTATCTATTAAATACTTTTTTTCTACTTCTTGTTGCACTGATGGCATGATAGAGTATTTGCTTTTTCTAAAATGTTTTTTAAGGTAATGTATCCAGTGTAACCCCAAAACAGCCGCAAATAGCTAACCTTGGATTTTTTCATCACTTCTCAGATCTCTATTGCAGCAATATATTTTTTGCAATTTCTATGATATGAGTTGTTTATTTGCAATATTACACAATGAGGTCAAGAATTTGGGAGTCAAGAGAAAATTTGTCCAGCATATTTATGACCAGAGTTCATCTCAACGCTCTTTAACAATTTCTTTTTAATATTTGAGTTGGACCAAGTTTTCCAAAGCTAAGTACCTATTGTTAGTCTTATAAATAATGATTTAGGAGTTCATAGATTTCAAAGTCTGGTAATACAGTTGCTTTGAATAGGATGTTCAGCATCCTAAAAGATCAAGACTGGTGTCTGAAAACTTAAGACCATGATCAAGAACAGATTCATAAATACAATTAACAGTGAGTATTATAATAATGTATAAATTTCAAAACATGCCATGAACATATCTGCACAAAGGCCAAAATAAAGCTGTTGGAGGCCTTCAAAGGAATCAAAGCCAGACTGTAATTTACAAGTACTCATTATTCACAAAGTGATAAAGTATGTACATTTTACTAGAATATATAGGCTGGGTAAATGCCTCAATATTTTAGGGATTGGAGAACGGTCCTTATTTACTCTAAGGATAATTCCTGATGCTTTAGCAACATGAAAGGGTGTTTCAAAATGAAAACAGATACATCTGTACACACCTACTGTGACCAAGGAACTAATAATTAGAAAGGTGTTAAATTGTGTTGATGTATACAAGGATAAAGCCTAACGTGTTTTTGAGCCTAGATTTACACCACCCGATGCCAAAAAGAATCTTTTTTCTGATGGCATGGGACGTTTCATCAGGATACCTATGGGACCTTAATTAAAGAATGAAAAACTAACTGTCTAAAATATGAACACGTGCTGCAAGAAGTCCTTGGAACTGCAAAGCAAACTGAGCTACTGAAAATATTTCAAGTGGACAAGTTTCTTCCTGTTACGGAAAGTAATATATTCTGCACCGTAACCTCAACGCAGCTACGCTGACGGTTCGACGGCACTTTGCACGGATACCCACAAGATGTGCAAGTCTAACAGCATTATAATTCAGCCGTGCCAGGGAGGCTCCTGCCTATGGAAGAACAGACTACGTGGAGCTCGTTGCCAAATCGGGCTCTGTATCGTTCACACTTCGCGGGGCCTGAGAATCTTGCAGGAACTTTTGCCAGCAGCTCTCCGTGCACA
>NW_010549143.1:16309-29642 GCF_000687285.1 Phaethon lepturus | reverse complement strand
CTTCCTTTCAGCACCTGAGTCACATCTTCCCCTTCTTCAGGCTCCGTGTAGTCATCCCCGTTAACTCCACTGGCCACTGATTTTCCTGTTATAAACTGTACAGCAGCTTTGGGATTATCGTGGTGTAATCCATCTCTGAAAGTGAACAGATTGAAGACAGAATCCCACACATATGTTGCATAGCAGAGTCTTCTGACTCAGCACAGCAGAAGCTATCTGCTACCGTATAGAAATTACAATTTTCTTACTTGTCTAGATAACGGAGGCAGGAAAAAATCAAGTCACAGCTCCATGGTCCTCCAAATTGTCTGTGCAATAAATTCCCACCTATGACATGAAATGCAGCTCTGCTTTGGGAGCCATCATTTCACCCAAAGAGGTGCAGTTTCTAGCAACTTCATGAGAGCAGCCTCCTCTGAACCTCAAAGCCGTTTGCCAGCAGTAGACTTTTCTCAAATTGTTTTCAAACAGGCCAGGAATCTTCATATTCTGTAATTCCTTTCAGTAGCTTAAAATGTACCCAGAAATTTTCTTCTCAGTTGATAAGTACACTGACATAGCAGGCATTTAAAAAAAATCCTGATGAAACATAATCGTATTGTAAGCATTAGCAGATTTGCAACTCCAAAGATGAAATGTGTTGGCTTTTTCTTCATTCACCTTCTTCTGTGTTGCACAGGTTCACCTTTCCCCATCTTTCTCCTTCCCTCCATTAGAAAAGAGGGGGACGGGCCAACCCAGTTGACAGGAAAGTCAACATTTACAAATGCAGTCAACATAGACACATTTGCATTGCAATGGTTAATCAGTTCATTTCTCAGGAACACTATGCAAGCAATATTAACAAATTGTATAGGAGAACAAAATAATCTTAGATTTGGTATTATCCACAAAAATAAGTTCAGACTGAGCTTAAAAATGAAGTAAAATCCATTCATAGTTGTGGGGTGGTTTTCATGCATTGATCATTTTCTGCAACATCCTAATTGTGTGATTCACCTTCAAACTGTCATTAAGAATTTTTTATTGCTTATCTGTAAAATGAATTTCTAAACTCTGCTCTGTGTTGACAGTCATTGTGTAATTCATTTTGAAAATGAAAGTGAAAACACGAAAAAAAAAGAAATACAGGAAGAGAGAGAAAATTTTGCAAGAACACAGATTTACAATATTTTGAGACTCCAGGGAATTCATGCTATGTAGACATCTGAATCACCTTCCTACCTTTGTTAAGCAAATCTGAACTGAAATACATCTGATGACTGCCAGCACCATGCTTCCAGTTGTACAAGTCCTCTTAAGACCTTCAGTGAGAAGCTTTCAATAGAGGAGCAATCATGAAAGATGCATGAGAACAAAGCTATTGACATGCTGTATTTTCTTAGACAAACTCTAACCTTTAACACTGGAATAAAGAAAAGTAAGTTAAATATAAAAATACATGTAAAAACCATTTTTTTCATCGAACTGATTTTTACAAAAATCCGGCTGAAGCGCGGGCATTGTTCATGACTGAAAGGCAAATCTTTGACTCACTTTGAATGAACAGGTTTTAGTCATGAAAAGCAATTTTATCTTCATACTGATGGTGAAACTAGGCAAATGCAGACTTGTCGTCAGCCAATCCTCTGTTCCTTTGTGCACGACCGTCAGTGGTATTTACTTACTCTCACATTTCTGTTTAAGATAAATTCCGAGTCAATTGGGACCTAGAAATGTTTTAGTATGTACTAGTGCCTTGTATTTAATATTTCGTATTACAACTTAATAGTTGTCAGATCATTGCTGATGATTGGAACATGGTAATTATTAGCTTTATACTTGACAATATAAAAATGAGTAAGATGGAACTGAACTTAACCTTGTAAAAATGTTTTTTGAAACAACTGTAGAGAATAAAGAAAATACTTTCCCCAGGAAAATTTAAGGAATAACAGATCGTCTTCATACTTGTGTTTCAGGTTACCTCCCTGTGAGGAACATTTACTCTCATTGGTAGTTCAGATTTGCTGCTCCATATAAGCACTCCGTGATTCTCAGCAAAGATTAAGGACATGCTTCCAGCAGAAATGGACAGGCATCCAGCAAGTTATTTTACGGAAATCACCTGAAAAGCTAGAAAGAAGTTGTACCTTATTATAATTGATTCAGGAGGAGGAATGTATGCAGTTTACTTTAAGTACTAAAGCATGCAAACTTAATATTTACTGGCTTTTGCTAATATCCAATGACACATCTACATTTAGCACTTACATGAACAATTATGTTACACACATTTTCCTAAAAGGTGAAAAAACCCACAAGTTACTGTCTGAAGAACTTTCGTTTAAATCTTGAACAAATATTAATAGGGTTCTTCTACCTCCTCCCATGCAAGTATTCCTCTCAGATCATACATGACTTCATGATGTTGGAAATCAACCACCATATAAACAAAAAATCAAGAATTAAAAAAAAAAAAAAAACAACAGGAAAAATAGTTAAAGATAATGAAGGCATAAAGTAATCGTAGTCTATTGAGGCTGCATGGACATGAAAAAACACTTAGCATTGATACTGAGCCTCAGCAGATCATTTCAGATCTTGTTTGCTTTTGTTGTGTCATGAAAAGTGTCGAGACATCAGGATCCTCTCTTCTTTTTCAGATTTTTATGAAATGCTATACAAGTGTGCTACTAATAAATCAGAGTAGCAAGTATGTTAGAGGCAAAAATTTTCCTTTGGGTGCCACCATGCCTTCCACAGCCAGTACAAAGTTATTTCCCAGCAAGAAAACCCTTCCCTAGACCGGTTTTCAAAGACTCAAACTATGGGGCTTCCATCACTTCTCTCTAGAGACTATTCCACAATGCTAATAGATCTCACTATTAGATACATTTTCCTGGTAATAAGACTAAATTTTCCTTTGCTCAATTTCATCCTTGCAAAATGCATCCCTTGGTTGCAGTATGAAACACTTGCTAGTTCAAAACTAACCATGTGTCTTTTTCCTTCCACACAGCAGCATAACCTACAGTTCTCTGATTTTATTCACTTTATTTTAAAAGATTTTATATGCTATAAAAGTCACCACTTTAGTATGGTGTAGTGCTGATACTATGTATTAGTATTTTTTCCCTTCCTTCTTTTTCATAAGTGGGAATTCCACTCCCCCCAGTTCCCAAACTCTGAAATTTAGAAAACTACACCTTTCTGCACTGTTAATAGCTTGAGTGCTGTCTGCCTGGATTTTTGCAAGCAGTTCACCATTTACAGAAGAGGTTAGAAAACTTTAGCTCTATGTGAGTGAGTAGTTCAACTTCTTGAAACACACAATTTCATGGCCTACTTTCTTATACCAAATGGACTGAGACATATCTAGAACATACAGGTGCATTGAAGGCGATTGTCTTCATTTCAATTTTAAATATTTAAATACTACATTTAGCCTGTGTAAATTCATTTCCTTGATTAAAAACGAAGGAACAAACAGAAAAAGAGATACAATAGATTTATTAACACAAAACTTATATTCAATAAAATTGTATTTCTCAAATTTTTATATTGATTTTACTTCTGTATTATTGCATGCTTATCCCTGAAGTGTCACACGTACCATGATCCTGTTCCTCAGAATATCAGCAAAGTTGCACTACATCAACCCAAGGGCACTCACACAAGCAGGCTCTACAAGATGGATGCATTTTCCTGGTTTGAGGGACTTTCTGTACAACAGCGTACATGCAGCCAGTGTTTCAACCGGAATTTTTCAAGATATTTTCAATTACTAGGGTCCATACTTATACAAGTCTTAATCATATGCATCTCCAAACACTAACATAGATGCTCACTGTCTAGTGGTTTAATATTATTCAAGGTGTAGCCTCTTAGGACCCTCAAATATTTAGAAACTTGAGAAGATTGGTAAGAGGTGGATTTCATAAAAAATTACAGGAAGTGACTTTGGCTCACTAGAAGATGAAATTTGGTGTTTACCGCTGAGAAACGTGGCATGAAGGCTTGCAAAATGAAATGCCCCATGGGTGACATACCCCAGAAGACATACATATTAACAAGGCATATAGGTTCCACTTATAAGAGCTACATTTGGCCAAGAGAACAGCTAGTCTGCTTTGCCTCAAGTTTGGCTTAAAATCAGGGTCAAGCAAACTTGTTTTACTAAAAAGAAGAACTGACCTGAACCTTCACCACACATGAACTACTTAATAAATATTTCAGAGCAGCATGAAAAATGTAAAATTTGCATAAATGCTTAAGCATGTCACGCTTGATTCTGCCATCCTTACTCACATCAAGTAGTCTCTTACTCTTTGAGTAGTCCCACAAAACGTATGTATTTACCCAGGGAATAAGATAGCTGCACAATGTAATGGTACAGAACAGCACTATTTTTGCCTGCTTCTTTCTTCAGCAGTTGTGGAGGAAGATGTCTCGCATACCAGACCTGACAGTAATGCACAATAAAATGCCTAGAGAAAGGCAGATACCACTATGTTTAAAGCAATTTCTGAACTAGACCCTTTTTTAATCTCTGCTTTAAGTACAGTACTTAGTAACGATCTGAATACATTTTTTCCACGGTAAAATCTTCCTTTGACGCTGCATCTGTCACACAGCCAACGTGTCTGACCCAGATGTACCGAGTAAGCCCCACAGATTATTTGTCAAACAAATTCCGGAACCTAATATTTGGGCCTTTTATTTAATTGGTATGCAAATGAAGAAACAAGACGGCGTTTGTGCTCGATACAGTTGTCACTTCAAATTCCGCTAACATTCATTATCATGCTTACAGATGTTTTTTTTACACCTAACATCTGCCAATACTACCTAAACCGCAGGAAGTTGACAAACCTGTGCAAACTTCCTCTCAGTCTCCCTCTCGTTTTCTGTTATCTGTTCCATGCACGCTAATTTTGTACATCTGAGGCCTCCGCTCGCCAGAATTATGCCTGCTTCCTAACACCTCTGCCTCCAGAGCTTTGGATTTGAAATTGAACAGACACAGAGCCAATTTATCATAGGATGACATGTGTCATGTTCATGGTATAACCAGAGGGACCTACTGTATGCACTGTATTTATCCTTTTGTTGTCAACACGGACAAAGACAATACCAGCAATAGGCAGCTATTAAATTTTGAAAACACAATACATATGCTTCACTGTTCTGTTAGAGTTGGGGTTTTTAAATGTAGTACTAAGCTCATTTTGTTTAACACCAGATTTCCTTTGTCAGATAATCATCTATCATTCGGGCATGCAGCATATTAAAATATGTGAGCCCCAAATACCAATGCATTAGCAGCAAGTCTTCAAAAAAGCAGCATAAAAAACATTTCATACGTACTCTTTCTGCAAGTAAGAAATCATAACCAGATTTAATGACAGCTTACACATATTTATATATACTAATGTTGTTTGTAGCTATATTTATACCTAACTATACATAATGTGTTTGCAGAATGAACGTATGAATATGTGTATATGTATGTCTATAAAGATGTGTGTGCATATGTGTGTGCATGTGTGTGTTGCATATATATATGTATATATATAACATATAGTTTGCTACAGATAAAGATACAGACAAAATTAGTAGCCTGACTAGTAATGAGTGAATTAAATAAACATCTCAAAACATCAAGAGGAGAATTCTGTCTGAAAAGTATGTCCAGAGATTTCATTCCCGGCGAGCAAGAAAGCAAAAGTTGATATAATTTGCCTGTCATCTGCTGACTCTGAGCCACTCCAGGGACAGAAAAATCCCTGGCACCTTTCAGCTGATTCCAGCTACATTCCCTGTCAACTCATTCACCTGCTGTCTTAGGCAGAGGAAAATTCCAGACTAGGCAACGGGTCTACTCCTTCACTGCAGTGATAATCTTGCAATGTGTCTTTATTTTAAATAGTATTGTTCCTACAACTTAAGAGCTCCTTAGTTAAATCTACTCGTTGATCTACATAATAACACCAAGGTGGGTTTGACGAAGGAATAACACAGGAGAACTATTCAGAGGACAGAAGTTGAGGGTTATGTTGCAGGAGCAGGTAAGGGTCAGGTAGAGGCTATGACTCAACAACCTGAATGAAAAAGAAGAAAATTTCTACCTTTCTACGAATATATTTCTCATTCAGGAAAACTGGAGATATTATTAATTGAAATGTATTTCATACTATAGGATGCATATAATCTAGTTATTTTGAATTCATAGATTATCAGAAGCTACCAAGGTCATACCCTATTATTTCTCCTCCCATATTGAACGAATGACTCTCTTTAAACAGGGGATAAGCACAGTAGTATATAGTGAATAATGGCCAGACATATCATATCTCATACTACATAATTTTAGTTACAAAACTATTCCAAATTCACAAAAAAGTGGATTTGAACATTTTCATGGAGTGCAAATGCATGATAGAACAAATTCTGCACACATGTTTGCATATATAATGTGATTTACACTATTACAGCCTTAATACAAATGGAAGAGAAGTGAAAAAGGAGGGAATCTTGCTCAATAGTGCATACACTATTAAAAGACAATCTATTACTACTCTTTTCCAACTTAGCAGGCTGTGGGTTTCCCATTTTTTATTTGCCAGTATGAGAAATATCAGATTTTTCTGCTGAACATGAGGGATAGAACAAAGTCTTCAAAAATTCAAGGTAGATTCAGATTGCCTTTTAGATGAAGTGAAGGATGAAAGGCTTTGATCTTATTTGATATCATTCAGTTCCTCTATTCCTGGTAATGTAAAACAATACTAGAAAAAAGCAGGGCGGGGGGCAGGGAAGAAAGAAAAATAGTGGCTAAAATCAGGAAAGCATTAAGATGAAATAGAAGAAGTAATCCCCATTCTTCATAATAGTCTTACTTATGGGGGAATAAAAAGAAATAGAAAGTTAAGCAATACATTTTTGCTTTAAGTTAGCATAAAAGAGAACCAGAACTAGGCATATTATGCATTTTGTTTTGTTTTATTTTTAAACAATTGGAGGGAGAAAGAACTTGGATTTAGCAGAGAATTTGCAACTGAAAATTTTCTGACAGCACTGCCTCTGCCCATCTGTGCAAAGATTTTTAGTAACGCAAACATAGCAGTGATGAAGAGCATAACATGAAATACCATGTATTTGGCTCATTTCAAGATACCAGCCAAAGAGCATGGCTCAAAAATCATAAAATGACTGTGCAAATTTTTCAGCATAAATATTCCAGTGGATAGCTGTTAATTGCCAAAAGAGTCACAGGTCAATTCTCACAATTACATACTTAAAACTTTTAAGGAGAGTTTCATTTTTATTATAGGGTTGGAACAAGGACTAACAGTGAATAGGGTGGGGGCATTTTCTATTCACCCCATACAATCTTTCTCCTTAATCTTTTCCCAACTCCATAAATACACTTCTATGTATATAGGAACAACTTAATGGTGTTTATATTTTATGCACAAGAACCCATTGATTTTATGGGATTAACTAGCGGAGCAATGGGAATGACATAGAAAAGGCAAACATCATCAGGCAGAAATAGGCCAAAATGTCTACAAAGTAGAGTATCTTCATCTGACTTGTAAAAGCAATATAATTTGGTTTTATTCTACAATGAATGCCTAAAAACATAACAACATGATGGGGATGAATTTTATGTAAACAATTTATGGCTCAAATGATTCAAAGCTCCTTGTGCCTGATAGCTATCTCTTATGACATATGATCATGGGTATTTCCTGACCAGCATCTTATAAGTGACTAAAGTACAAGTTTTTACTCAATTTCTGGTGTTCTTAACTATAGGTTTGAAAAAAAATAGTAAATCACGTAATACTTCAGCTTTTATAAACACCTACAGACAACAGAACACTTGATTCACTTCTCCTGGATAATGAGAAGTTTATTTCCCATTATACAAGTGATACAGTAAACAATTATACAATAAAGTTTGCCCTACGAGCAGATATAACAGAGCCAGATGTACAGTTACGTAAGGACCACACCTGAAAAAATAACTTTTGGGTCTTTTAAATCCTGCTGATAGGAGCACCAAGGAAAGTGACTGAGTCTTCACAGACATCCAGCCTGGGTAGCAGCAGTGGTCTCTAAATGGGAAAGACAATAAAGTGGAAACTTAGCACAACAGAAGACAAACACTAAATGAAAGAAGAAAATATATATACATTTACATGTAAAATCTACATCTCAAGTAAACTGTACTCCACCAGGCACCATATTAATCCATAAGGACATCAGCTATTCCTCCTCCCACAAAAAGCCCTGGGTCCCATTATTTGCAGGAAGTTGATGTATATCCAAATGCCACAAGGAATCAAAAATTCAGCAAATAAATACAGATTTCCTAGCTCTATGTTATTCAACCTAACTTCACCTTCAAAACACCTATGTTTTCAATGACTATGCTTCTGAGGACTTTTACCACAACATCTGCAGCAACTTAACATCTGCCCATGCCCTCAAAGTGTCACTCTTTTGAAGGAGAAAGGAGAAAAGAAAGACTGACAATGAGAACAGACACTAGAGAGTGCTCACCATGTTGCAGAGATTGAATAACGAAGCAAAAACACGCAGTGGTGGCTAGAGACGTGGAAAAAAGATTGCACACTCTTTTCTTTCTACCTCAGCTGGCAATGTAAATGAAGGCAGTACTCAATAAAGGACTGTCCAGATGTGAAATAGTCCTTTTTCCAAATTTTTATGTCTCTCTGCCTTCAGGGTCTGCTCATGAGTCTCCTATCTAAAAGTGTGTGTCTGACATCAGGCTTCCTCAGTGAAGGGCTTGGACCTCAGTGAGGAAGAGAGATCATAGGCTTCCAGGGGATCAGGAGGTCTCCTACGCCTCTTGAAGGTCATTCCTATTCAATAGTGGCCTGTGAGAGCAATCGCCCAACGGTCATTACAGGACATTGATTTCCCTCTGATGAAGGAGACCAAAGGCCCTTGCCACTATCTCTGAGGCTGGAGCAATGTAAGGATAATGTCAGTCAGCAGGACTGCCTGCAGCAAGAGAATCGTCCCCAGTATGATCTAAAAATGTTGACTCCTCTTGTCCTCAGAGACAGATTCAGTCCAGAAAGAGGGTACAAAGATGAGCAGTGAGTATAGCCTGATGAGGAATGAAAGGCCACTCCACTGCAACCCCTCCAGAGCCAGTGCCAGTGCCAGTGCCAGACCTGAACGCAGCATTTGCTTTTGTTGTCCGCTTATGGTTGGACGACAACCCTCGTGAATACGGAAAGCGTTTGCATTACATCACTGCCCTAGCCGAGTCATGTTACGAAAGGTGACTATGAGGATATGCTTCACCGTCTTTTACCACAGGTGCTCGCCAGGTGTGGAGCCCTGCTGCCAGTTCCTTTTATAATAATTTACTTTTTCAGGGCTAACTGCACAATAAAAGGAAGTTAAAAAAGGCGTTAACCTTGCTCAGTTTAAAACAAAAAGTTTAAAAAAAAAGAAACAAACAAACAAAAAAGAAACAAACAACAAACAAGTTGAAAGTCGTCATTCTCTTTCTAGGTGGCTAAAGGTTAGGTTTCTTAACAAGGATCTTCGCCTGTGACCCTACAAGCCCTCTCCTGTTCATCAGTGAGGAAAGCATTTTGACTTCTGAGAGGGCCTGAAAGTGAAAATTTTATCAGATAGTGTGTCCGGGCAGATTTCAGTCTTAGAGGAAATAGAGACGGAGCCTGTGATGAAGATGGCTAACCAGCAAACATTCATTTGTTAATGATTGAATAAGGTATTTACAATCATATCTGGTAGTACCTATCTGCTACGTTTATTTCGTATTGCAATCAAGTTTTCATATTATTTCTTTGGCTAAGAAGGAGATCCATGAATTATTTATCCATTTGTGTAGCTGGTTGTTGCTGATAAACTGAGGAAACAAGGGATCCCTCTGATATCACATATCATCTATCTCACAGAAAATCTGATGCTGTATGTCAGCTACCTAATTGCCGAAAGAGGACAAACAATAGGCATAATTAAAAAAAAAAAAAGGCTGTCAAGATATTCAAGATATTTCAGAAAAGCTAACTAAGAAAATCACCAATACTTAACAGTAAGTATTACCAATTTCAAGGAAAGCTTGGGAAGAGTAAAGGAAAGTAAGGAAGAGAACAAGACAAAGTTAGAAACAATTGTGTTTATCACCTTGCACATATTATTAATTGCCCACAGTTGAAACAAGTGATTATCTTTCATTTCTGGGAGTTAGACTCTGCCTGATGCTTTTATTCATACTTAGACTGGACTCCTCTTTGGTTTCCCAAGTCACTGATTCAGCCTACTTTCCCTCTTCCCTTGTTTCACATAAATCATAAAGCAGCTGGGACAGGGTGGAGGGTGACAGGTGCTGACCAGACTTATTGGTTTAAACAGGATTGTTTGTGCTCAACAGGGTGCTGAGAAATTGCCCAGCACACTATAGTGGGAGAAAAGTCAACAAAGAAGTATACATGCTACCCACCAGGTAATGAGCAAAACACTACATTTTTTATTTTGATGTATGCCTTTGTCACTTGACAATGTCATTTCTCTGGCCACTGACAAAGTTACTGTGTTTTCCTCTATAGCGACAGCCTCATATAATTTCTCGCTCTCTGACTCTACATGTATTTAAAAAAAAGGCAGAGAAACTTGATGTTCTTTATTTGGGATAGGATGACTGACAACATACAAAGTGTGTACTGGATCCCTACTGTGTCAGCATAGTAAAGATGGTCAAGTTACCATTGACTTGTCAAGTGTTAACTTTATTTTCTAAGACAGGCTCAGCCCCATTTCAGCTGAAAGTACACTAAAAACCCACAGGATTGTTCTACCTGCTGCCACAGATCAGGAATGGGAGTTCTCATCCCATGCTTGATCTGAAACCAGCTTCTTTTCAGAGCTGCTCAGTGTAGCCATTTATACATATATATATAAACTGAAGTCCAGTGTCATCCAAGGACTAATTTTAGGTAGCTATGGGGAAGTGGGAGACAGAGACCCAGAAATTTCAGACTAAGGTCTGAAATAGCTCATGACTACAGAAAGAGTTCCTGCCTTTGAAACCTGCATTACATGAGCAATGGTGTCTGAGATTAATCTAGATCTCTAACAAAACTAATAAAGGAACAGGTATAAAGAGGACATTTTCTCCATCCTCAGGTAAAATACAAGCAGTGTCTTTACATCTGCTGGGTCTAGACTTTCTGATACAGTTTTGTCCCACCCTTTTTCACTGTCTCTTCTTTTCCGACAGGCTTTGGAGTTAAGGCCAGGACAGTCTTTTGCAGTTCTTCAAGACTATCTTCTGATTTGCTTTCCCATCAGGGAACTGTCAGGTTTATTTCAAAGGCCACTTACATTCCCACATTTATTTTCAATTGGTTTTGCAACAATACTGCAGCTGGATTCTTCCTGCAGTAGCCAGAAGCGTCAGAAGACAGGGCTCACCTTCCACTCTGTTTGCTGCTCCTGTGTGCCTCCTTTTCTCTCCTTGACTCTGGCTCCTGAACTTTGATGATCTTTAACCTTTCAAGTAAGCAATAACTGTTCCAACATTATACTTTTCCTGTAGTCCTGGAATGGACTTTACTAGGTAGGTAGATCAAAAGGCCTAAGGAATTTCTCATGAATTCTCTCTCTTAATAACACTCTCAACGATAATTTAATTACTTTATACTCCAGAACATCCACTTTGTCCTTTCTGCCAACAAATATTATGATATTAATCACAAAATTGTTTAACATGAAGATTATTTGGTTTTAGTTGTGCAGAAGAAATAGGTTTTCCTCTGTGATAGTGTGTTATAGTGATCATGTTATCAAACTCTTGTGACAGACTTTTATTTATGCAGCTGAAGGAGAAAAAATAAGCAAACACTTAGTGATTTGAAAATAACTTAAATACTTTGCTTATGTACTAAGTGGGTGGAGCAGAACACAATTCCGGAATTCAAATAATCTATTACCCTGCACTGTTTTCTATAAAAGAAGTGCCAACATACGTATGCACAGTCAGTGTTGAGCCACTTCCACATAGCTTCCCACTTGTAGTTAGAGCAACTATTAAGAGGTAGCAACTATTAAGAAAAGGAAGCAAAAATGCAGTATATAGCAATCAGTGCTGTAATGACATTGAAATACATTAGGAGTAAAATACTATACTGTCAGACAATACTCAGGTCACCAGTTCTGACTGAAATCAGGTTCCTTTGATGAATAAAGTATTTATGCTATACATTTAGCTTCCTTTGTGATAAGAGACTTCTAGCCAGACGTGTTCCACCATGTCTGGATATGAACCACTTCTTCTGCTAAGTTGCACTGGAAAGAAGGGGGTTCAACTCTTCTCATATTAATGCAAACTAGTCATTAGATGAGACAGCACAGAGTGAATACAGCTGTAGAGCTAATCAAGGGGTAAGTAACACTGAAATGCCTCCTTGCAGTGTTTTTCTGAAGAAAATAATCATTGAAATATTTGGAATCTGGGTTTTCCTGCTCAGCTGAGGAAACACAGATTAAATCACCAGTACCCTTACCATCTCCTCTCATTTCTTCAGGGCCTGTTGTACAAACAGGTCTATGCTTTATGCATCGGGTGCTGGAAGTCAATCTTTCCTCCCTCCCACAGGTCATCTAGTTAGTCCTTCCCTGGCTGACCTTGAGCTGCAATAAACAGGCTGAAAAAACTGCTCCAACTGGAGCTGCTTACTTGTGTTTTCACCTTTTCCAAGGGCCTCCTTTTGCTTCATTTGGTAGGTTTTCACCTAATTATATCATGGGATAGAAACTGCAGAGCTCTGAGGTAAATAAAAGTGGGATGTGAACTATCAGAGTGATTCCTCTGAGCCTGCAGCCTGATTACCACTTAGCTTCGAGAGACTTTGTCTGCAGAAGCACAGACCTACCATACTTGCAGCAGACTGCTTTTGATCCAGCCACATTTTGGGAGCAATTCCACCGTATGGGATCCCATCAAAGCACCGCTGGGCACCACTATCTTAAGCTTTCCTAGATAAAACAAAAATAGTAGTCCAACCCACCCTGTCCTACAGAACTAAAAAAGAATACACAAAACCTAAAAAAAAACCCAAACATGAATCTTTTGTAAGAAAGTCAACAAAATTATAAAACCTTAGAATAATCCCCATCTACCCACAAACATCCAGAAGTCATGGCTGATAAGCAGAAGATGATGCAAGGAAAAAGAAAGACTAATACAAATTTCCCAAAAAATAAAGATAATCTAATATGGGAACTATTATCTGTTACTACAGCTAAGGAGACAGGAAACTAAAAAGAGGAGCCTTACTGA
>NW_010549143.1:11895-16273 GCF_000687285.1 Phaethon lepturus | reverse complement strand
CATCCTGAAAACTACCCTGTGGTAAGTCAGAAAGAAGACCCCAGGTGACCCATTAATGCCACTGTGTATGACTAAGTCCTGAAATTCACTTGGACAGTGAGACTTAATGTTTCTGCTGTCACATTACCTGCCATTTCCCCTTCCCCACATCACTACTTTTTTTTTTTTTCCTTTGTAATTAAAATCCCTTTGAGCTGTTCTTCTGCAGCATGGTGATCCTGAAACTGAAAAGGTAGCTCCAAGCTTGGAATGGGTCCAAATATGTCGTATCTCTTGAACACATAATAAAAAGCATATACTTTCTTTGCCTTTTTAAAAGAACATAGTTGGAAACAAAAATCAACATGCATCACTACTTTTTTTTTTTTTCCTTTGTAATTAAAATCCCTTTGAGCTGTTCTTCTGCAGCATGGTGATCCTGAAACTGAAAAGGTAGCTCCAAGCTTGGAATGGGTCCAAATATGTCGTATCTCTTGAACACATAATAAAAAGCATATACTTTCTTTGCCTTTTTAAAAGAACATAGTTGGAAACAAAAATCAACATGCAGTTCTTATAATGTCTACAGGCATGTCATATTTTTAAGAGTCAGAGATCAGTAAGAGTATCAATAACCTCAGCCCTTCTCAACCAATTTTTACTCATGAAGGATAGCTGTTCCCATCTCTTAACATCATCCAAAAGGCTGTCAAATGAGAGGTTTCTCCTCAAAAAGAAACCTCCGGAAAAAAAACAACAAAAAAAATCCTGTAGTTAGAAAAGAAAGGTAATAAGGACTTCTACCTTTAAATATGTTATTAATGCTTTACATTTTCAAAGATTGCAATTATTTTTATGTTTCTTTAATAAAACCTATGAACCATATTTGTCTTAAGACTTCATCAGGCAAGCCATATATATTCAAAATCTTTAACTATGCTTACTACGTAATGATGTCAAGATTTTTGACTCTGAAGGCCACTTATTCAAAATGGAATAATACCACATAACTTTTCTAGCATTGTCCACCAGCATTTCCCTCCCATTCCCACAACCTATGAATATCCATTTTTCTTTTCCTTGTATGTTGGTCAAAACTAACAAGCCTTCCTCTTAGTGCTTTCTGACTCTTAGTGATTCATCACTTTATCACCACGTTTTCTCTTCTTGTCCTGGAGATCTGAAGCCCTGAAGCTATTTGTGGTTGCACAGAAATAAAGAAGCAGAAAGCAAAGTAGTAACAAAATATGGTTGTCAAAGGAAAGCAATACCATCACAGTTCTGTCTGATTTATTTTGCTTATATTTTAGTGGATCCTGTAGAGAAGAGAGAGTGTTTTGGTGAAAAGAAACCAAGCCTAGACTGGGTTTGATGAAATTTCAGGCAGGATTCCAGCCAACAGTGGTCAGTGTTAATGTTCTTGAAATGTTCTTACATTGCAAGATTGTTTTTATTTTCAGCAGTCAGGGTTGGTGCATAAAGTTGTTCGGCACTTCGTAGAGACAGAATCTAAATATGTTTGCTTTGCTCATGTTGATCCAACAATTTTTGAAGACTAAGATTCCAGTGACAACTTTTTATTGGAATTTAGCAAAAAAACATCTGAGATGAGACCAATAAAGGGTCAAAATCTAGAGGGAATTTTTTATGCAGTAACATACAGGTGTAAAGAGAAATTTACGATGGAAGCTGAATAACAGCTTTAAATATAGAACTTATTGCTGCCAATGTGATAGTCAAAACTGATAAGTCTAGTTTTAATATATCCTTAAAAAACTTTACTGCCACATCCACTGAGGGAAAGATTGGGTCTGCAGAAAGTTCATTGCTGGTGTTGACTCCAGAGTCAAGGGAAGAGGACAAGAAGCGTGGAGATAGATACAGCAGCTTCAACCACAGGATACACCACAAGCTCCTTCTACCATTTTGAAGAACAGACAAACCATTCTGTTCTCAGGTGAGCACATTTTATGAGGAAGGCATTGAGGCTATGGAGTAAAGGACTTTTTAACAGCTGTTTTACAGAACGCAGAACTCTGTTTCCAGGCTTTGAGTTTTAGTTTACATTATTCTATGAAACAAATGGAAAAGAGGAACAAAGAAGAAAAAAAAGCCCACAACATTATATCAAAGTCTTATCTTATTTCTTCTCTCTGCCATGTCTCATGTTCAAAAGAACGTAGCCAGCTCAAAAATCCCAGTCCATTTCTCTTGAACCTGTCTGTATTCAAGCTCTCAAACAGCTATCAGTCAAAGGCCTTCAAAAGAAAAGAAAAAACCCAAAATCTTATGCACAGAAATAGGAGCACAATAGGTACAATATATACAAACAATGTAACACAGAGCCACAAAGAATACTAACAACATACCCTCCAAAAAAATGCATTAACAATAGCATTTCATCTGCCAATTAACAAAACACAGTAACTACATATTAAGGCCAAAATCTTCACAAAAGCAATGAGTCCGTTACGAACAAAATATTTGTATAAGAAGTGCATTCAGTGAAGGTTTTTCTGATGTTTCACTGCACTGAAATAACTTCTCTTCTGAAACTAGAGAAAAAAATTGCAAATCATATTTCTTTCTGGATATAATCTGTTTCAAAAGTATTTCCCTTTTTTTTTTCCTAAACAGGACGTCATTGGGGCCAAACCTCTTCTAATCTTCTAAGTCCCTTTTTCTGTTGAACAACCATGTAATCTTCCTCAGGCCACTGAGTTTTATGAGTAGGAAACTGACCACAATCAGAAAACCAGAAAACTTTCAAGTTTCTAGAAATGCAAGATGAACCACGGCAGTGTATGATCTGCGCGACAAATTTAAGGCAGGCGTTTCATGACTAGGCAAGTTAACCAGGAGGTTAGAGTAAAGGCAAGAACTGTAGAGTTGAAAAAATCAAGGAACCATAAGAGACTCCTTATGAGCGTTGACTGTCTATATGACCTTGGATAAAAAGTTGAATAACTTCTCTGTACCTTTTTTTTACTCTCTAAAATAAAACCAGTATAATTCTATAATACATAAAAAGAATGTAAAACACCTTATGTTTAATGAATGCCACTGCAAAAAAGGACAGAATAGTATCTTTTGTGTTTAAAACTGAGTATCCTAAAAGTATTGACAGATCACAGTCTCCTGTACATTTAGCATAAAATTGAAGGATGACTTGGGAAAGCAAACCGTATTTGTCCTTCCCTGTGAAGATGATCTCAATATGAAAATTTAGATTTTTTTCCATAGTGATTGATTAGTATAACTAGTAACGTTTGAAGAGCTCTGTAGTTCCAGCTCTACCTGTCGAAAGTTTAAAGATATTTGATCACTTGATCTCTTCCAGCTCTTACCCTATACATTGAAATTAGCTGCTTGCTCAAATTCTGCTATTTGAATTAAGTTAAACATGTTTATCATTTTTAGTGCCCTGCTTGTTGATCTACACAAAGAAAATAGAGAGATACAACCACAAAACTTCTTCTCAGCTTCTTAATGCTCTTCCCCTGACTCAGGTAGGGGTTTTGGCAGTCCACTATATAAAGTGTAAGTGCTCATTGGAGCTTTGAGATTAGCAAGCTACAAACCAGTTAGTTCTGTCTGTTCAAGTGCATGGAAGGTATCTTCACCGACTCCTTTCTTCTTGTCAGCTTAGGAGCTGACATAACTAACTAACTATTGATATTACTACATATTACACATATATTCCACATCACAATGTAGAATAACTCCAGAAATTTTAGTATTTTTAAATTTACACCACTGCAAATATGATTAGTATCTAGTTTTCACTTTCAGCAAAATCTTGTGTACCATGTGACAACCTCACCTAAATCCGGGAGTGAGGACTCTTGTGTCCTGGGGTTTTCGAGTTCTGGATTCTGCAGTGACTGCAAATGCCATAATAACAACCAGCACAAAGTTATGCTTTTCACTGGATTAAATCTGAAATTCCGTAATATATTAAGTATAATATACCTGCACCAAATTTCAGATATTGTATCCGGAAGTCCCCAGTAATCCAAAGTCCGATTCTTAATTTTAAATTTAAGGCCAGCATGGTTTTGGACACCTGAATATTACCCTCTTCTTAGTATATCAAAGCTTTTTATAATGGCCATAAGAAGTTAGCGTGCCAGAGATACATACTAGTGTATGTACAGGTAAGTGTCATTTGCAGGTTTTGTCCTTTCACAGGCATGAAACTAGTTTGTTTTCAGGACTGGAAAGAGAATTCTTAAAAAAATCTCCTTAATGAGGAAAAGACAGTGAAAGAATCTGAGGGTAGGGAGAATCAAAACAGTGATTTTTAAATCAGCATTGGACTGGAGGAAGAGTTCGGCTGAAGGGAAGAGGAAGAAGAAACATGCAGACGTGCCTCTGCATCTCTGAACAACGTCGTGTA
>NW_010549143.1:11051-11856 GCF_000687285.1 Phaethon lepturus | reverse complement strand
AGCAGGAAAAAATGAAATAACAGGCAACACATATTTTAGTGTTTTATATACTTAAGTAGTTTTGATTTTGTACATTAATAGATACAAATGAGTTCCTTCGGAGATAATTAAATGAAGTAAAATTAAGGAGTAATAAGGAACACAAAAGACGAACAACCTCTCATGAAAAATAGCCCACTTGACTTCACAAGTGATAGAGTTTAGATAACTAACAAAACCGTGGTTTCCTCTGTTTGAAGGTCAAGCTGCACTCATTAAGAAGTCAATCCAATACAGTCCTAATACCTACCACTGTACCAAGTAACAAATACTTCAGCTGAAATGACCAAACACAAAAACAGTTAAGAATGGTGACATTTGAGCTAATACCAAATAAGCCTCAAAATTAGTGATTGCTGAAATAAGCTGAGACAGTTTCCAGACTCTCAAGCTGGTTTCAGATAATAACATAAAGCTTCAAATTCGGGTATTGACGGTAGCAAAAGCAAAAAGACCGGGAATGCAGTATAGGCACTAGATAATTCATGAGGTGCTAATCTATACACCTATTTATTCAGCTTCTCAAAAACATTATGAAGCCTGTGCCAAGCTCCACGTTTCTGTAGCTACGCTGCTACCACTATCGATATATTACAACTAAGGAGGATAAAAATACAGTCATTTCAGTGACTGGAGATAATGCAAAACAGATACCTCCTGTCTGTATCCAGGCCAGAGGAAAAATGACACTGGTAGCTTGCTTGGCTCATTTTTTGAAAACTTCTTATTCAATATCTACATTTTTGTCATTAAAAAAAAAAAAAAA
>NW_010549143.1:0-11035 GCF_000687285.1 Phaethon lepturus | reverse complement strand
CTTTTTTTTCAAAATCTACATTTTTGTCATTAAAAAAAAAAAAAAAAGGTTTCAATAACGAATGGCACGCTAGACAGGAGATCTTCAGACAGGTTCCCTCATTAGAAAACAATGGGTTTCCAGTTATCCTGACAGTAACTTTCATAGATAATTATCTGGAAGGGACAACTGGTGTTAGGAAAATTGAAATAAAAGAACCCAAGATTCAAGGGTACAAGGTCAGGTATGTGCTTGCTGGATTAAATGGCTGATCTAGAATGACTATAGATTCCTGCATGAAAAAGTCCACTTTTGTTTGAAAAATGTCTGGTTATATGCACACACAAAATACTTATCTATACTCATGGATATATACCTTGAGGTTGCCTTTAAGGTACAAAGAACCTTTCTTCTCACTGCCTTCTTAGGATTTAATTGCACTTTGAAGAAAGAAAATTCTGTATTTACACATGAGTAAATGAACACAGCAGGTGGCTGTTAACTTGCAAATAATATAATGAAAACTATTTTGGCCCTAAATAATATTTTGTATTTTGGAAAGTTCATATTTGCACCTATTTTAATGTCATAAAACACTTACAAATACCGTATTTTTGATGTGTGGAACTTGACTTAATTTACCGAATGCTAAATGCAGCTCCTCTTTGACCCTCATTTCTACATGTGAAAATAGTGGACATTTCAAAAGAGCATCTATTTATCTGTAGGTAGATACTATTTCACAAATGCTACCATCCACATAGGCAATTAGTAGGTATTTTGTTACAATATAGTATCACTCAGCAACCTTCAAGACAAAAATTCAGATGGTTTTCCTGCTGTTACTGACTTCTATTTTTTGCAGTTTTATGCACTCGGACAGTTTTTATCCTATAGACAGCAAGAAAATAGGACAAAGAATAGAAACCATATTATTGTTTGTCGCTTTTTCTTGCTCACATAGGTCACATACTGAAGTTGATTCTATGAAATGGCAAAGCCACCTCATCTTGACCTCAGTTTACAGGCAAAAGCAATACTAACAAATCTGCTAAATTGTATGAGACCAGATAAGCCAACAAGAAAAAGTAAGTAAGCATAATGATAAAGAATATTTTTCCATCCATTTAATATGAAACAACACAAATGTTATTATATAAATACTTAACACATTTTCTCTGTTGTAATAACTATAAGATAATTTAAATCTCAACATACATAAGTGGCTTTTATAGCAGTGGCATCTAAATTTCTGCCTTTTCCAGGAATATATGTAACTGACATTATCAAGATCCTTTACAATTAGAATTCACTTTTTTTACATTAGAAATCAGCAAAATTAGGTATTAAATAATCAGCATTAATTCATTATTACAGGCAGTAAGTGAACTGTAAGACTAGTATTTCAATAATAATATAAAAAGACAGAGACAACAGATAATATTTACATACAATCTATTAATTATTTAACTTTTTGAATCAAACGTTATATATTTACAATCTTAATTATGCACACAAATGCCCTCAATATTAAATGGGGAAATTATATTATCATTATTATTATTATTATTATTATTATTAAATATGGCACAACAAAAGCAGTCACACTGCCTATTTATAATGGATCACTAGTGCCCCCTTCTGATATGAAGTAAGAAAAAATACCGAAGTTTTACACAGTATACTTCATGGTATGTTCTAATATCTAGAGATTTCTTTCAGTTATGTGTTATTTTTAGTGTAGGAAACTTGTTAAGAAGCTAGGTATAAACTGACCAGCCTTGCATCACAATTCTAAGCACTTTCATTTTGCTAAACCGTATTGTAAAAGAGAGAAAAAAGATAAATGTGAAAATATAAAGCATATATTACTGAAAATACATGATTAACCTTTTATTTTTGAGTCTCTCTTGCAGTATAACTTTTGGAAATAGTCTAAATTTATTGTGGACTTGGCTTTTTAAATTAATAATAACTCTTTATGCATAGGAAAAAATAAACTGGAGCTACAACCCAGAATTAATCACGTTAAATGTCATATTGCCAGGTTTCCTACAGAACTGTTGCCGACAAGAATAAAGACATGGTCATTCATTATAGCCCCTTCCCTTTGACTTAATATAAAGGGCAAAAGGCAGCATGATAGATTTAAAAGATATTGTCTACAGCATTGATTGCTCTATATCGATACTTTTTTGTAGCTGCATCTTGATCTTTTGTGTGCAAGCTGTATGCTCATTCTTTGCATTATTTGATATAATCTTATTCCTTCATTTGGAGGGCAATTATTTTCTAGCAATTGCTAAACTGAGGATTTGATTCACGTATTGCAGTAGTAAGGAAATTACGTCCTGAAAATGAAAAGTAAAGTTTCTTCCTAGTTTCAAAACCATTTTATTTTCTCATGAAGACATACGAAAAACTGATATATAGAAATCAAATTCAAGAGCCTTAAACTCATGCTACTCTTTTTAAGTGTTCAGTATCTTGATCTGGCATACCCTATTCTAATTTTTTTGCATATTCACTGTACTAAAGTTCTGAAAGCTTCTGTAAAAATACCAGAAACAAATCAACAGCAGATTTCAGTGATGCAAAAAGGAACCCAGTACTTGTTTGGGAGCTATTTCTGCACAGCTAGTCTACAGTACTTGAGATCAACATCAGGAACAAATTACTGTTGTAATCAGAAGTGCCAACTTAAAACAGGATGATTGGATGGATCTTAATAAGCTAGAAAACCAGTATTTATTGAAGTTAAGCATATGTTTTGACTGTGAAGTGGCCTCTCTCAAACATTTTCATAATAATTCTTTAGAGAAATAATGCTCTCATTTTAATCTGATGCTTCCACTTTCTGCATCTGGGTAGTCTGAACATATTCCCTCTCACCATAATCATTTCACACACAAAAATCAAGAGATTCAGTTTTCTGACAGAGCACATTAGCTTCTGCTAAGTATTGCACTAAATATATTTGGATCTGTGCTTCGTGTCACAAATTTTAAGAGGCTGACTTCAGGAAATATGGCAAAAACAGAAGTTATAGACTTCATTGACAACTGCAGATAATAATCTTTTTCTTTTTTTCCCACAGAAATTAGAAATGTGTTATACATTTAGCAAAATCTTGCCTTCTTCAAACAGAAATTTTAGCATCCCTATATTATAAACTATGTAAGTTCTCAGTCAAATTGCATTTTTCAGGCAAATCAACAATAAGAAATGCATATGTTGCATATATGCTCCTCAAAATTCAACATTTTCATTTATTGGCTGCTTCTCCTTAGTTGTCATTACATCACAATTTCAGAAAATGTAAAAGTCAAAAATAAAAAACGCATTTTAAATAACAATTCCAGTTTGAAAATTTCTCTGCGAAAAACAATTACGTTCAGAGGCTGCCTCGGTGCAACTTCTTGAGCATTCCCACTTACATTTCTAAAATAACTCCAACGTTTTCAAGCCTACATGACTGACACGTTTTGGAGCTTGGATGTTTTTGTACTTCATTTCCACTACACCAGAAAAGAGGACGCTGGTGGGGAGACATCATTTGAAAACAGAAGATATATTAACAAGCAACAGGTGACCAAGCTGTCTAAGCTTGTCACCTAAACCTGCCCTCTGAACGACCATGGAGTTTGAACACTAAAGGGAATAATTTTTTTCTTACAGTCAAAAGAGGCAGAAGGAGCGATGCCGACAGGACTGAGCCAAAACACTGTGAGTTTTCTGTTCCAGTGGCATACTGTCCTTCCAGTGCTGCAGAAAGATGTAAATATTGCCTGCTATTTACCTACCAGACCCTTCTACTGGTAAATATAATGTCAAAAGATGAAAATAGGTATATTTTTTGGAAATTAAACAGCCTAGGAGGGACTCAAGAAAACAGCTTAGATGAAATTGTGCTGAAGAGGTTCTTCAAAAGAGGGTTTGTAGTAGCTGTACACGATTACAGAGAAATATTCTAGATGTTGCATATTTCTTAAAATAATTTTAGCATCTATTTATGGGGTAATAAGAATGATACAAAATATTGCTTTATGTTCTCTCTCCTGGATGAACTTCCCAGTCTGTAGCACAGCAATTTTTAAAGCTAATTTTAAAACTGACTGGAAAAAAAATGTGAAATTGTAACAATTTGCTAAGAGCAAATGAAAATACAATTGCAGAGGAGAAAACTCAGATGATAACACATTGTTGCAAGGATCAGTCTTCAATATATACCATATGATAACTAATTGATACACATATTCTTTTCATTAAAACAATATTGTGGCAAACCTACATAACCTGAGTTTCTGAACCTGAATTCCAAGCACATCCCTTCCTCTCTGACAAACTCTAAATTATAATAGCTTAGAAAATATTTTAATTAAGAAGATTTATTTTATGTCTTTCAGAAACACTGCCTATCACCTGGTGTTTTAAAATCAGCCTTCTCAACAACATCTTTTTTCTTAGCCATAACAGTCATTTCGGTTTGTTTCCATTATCTGGCAAGAAAACAAAAAAGTCCAAGCAATAACACCTTCATAAAAAAAAACAAACAAACAAAAAAACCCCAAAACATTCAGAAACAGCTCTTCACAAACTCATCAAAAGGCCTTTGAGGTACAAGACAGCAAATGACTTCTTATGTCGGAATCAGACTGCAGCAGGAAAAAAACTAGAGAGCAGAGTGCCTGAACATACTGGCAGGTGGGTCACACGCTGGGAGAGCACACCACCCACAACACGTATGGTAGAGCTCCGCACGCACACACAGAGTAAATTTCATCTTCCTAACGCACAGCTACTTGACCGGCGAAGAGCTTGGCCTCTGTGGGCGAGAGCAGTACTTGACAGGTGCAGGGCTCAGTTCTGGTTCTACCTAGAGATGCCACCATCACTGCTTTGGCTTCCCAATGTCCGTGCTGCGAGGTGAGATTAGGATCGGTCTCACCATGTGCTTAGAATCTGAGTTGCAGCTTATGTTCAGCAAGAACGTTTTTAGCGAATCTGCTAATAAATGTAATTGCCATCGTGCCTGACCCATTTTGAGTAGAAAACACCTAAACATAAGGGAAAGTATCTCAGTGAACAACAAAGTCAGGACGCAGGGGACAGAAAAAGAGGCAACAGACTTGTAGAGTCTCACAAAACTAGCAGAGGGACTTTCCATACCATCTCATCCAGCTCCAGACCCTCCAATCCTACCTCATCATCTGCATAAATAGCGCCTGCAGCAAGAACAGTTCACCCGAGGCAACAGAGCTTCTATCCACCACTATTTATCCGGATGGAAGAAGCTGGGCCCACAACGAAGAGTAAAAGCTAAGCCCAAAAATTCCCCAGAATTTGTAGGAAAGGGAAGCTTATGCAAATGAATTGCAGAGGTTCTATTATTCAGTCCTTATTATGCCGTTCCCGGTAAGGCGCGCGCTGCGGCAATTAGTCCCTGTGCAATGCCTCCAGGTGGGGCTGCAGATCTACTCCTGATGACATCAATTCATCATTCCCGGGAGTGAGAATTTGGCAGTTTCATCCTATTAGCCAACGTCTGGCAATGTTGCTCCATGGCTCCATCCTTTCCTACCATTTTTGTTCAACGTTGACTCTTTTTTTTTACACCATGACCTCAACTTTCTCGTACTTTCCTGTGCATGGTGTCCTACAACTGAAGAGGAATTGGGAAAGAATGAAAAGGCTGGCTTAGCAAGCCAGGAAATTGGTAACATTAGGAAAGAGAAGGAGCAAGTAATTTGTTAGGGAAAAAAAAAAAACCTTGCCTTGCCTTGAGCAAGATTCAAGCTTGACTTCTTCTAGATCTCAACCACGTATACTTGCTGCAAACATAGCTCCTCCACAGAAGATCCTGGATGCCTGGGAACAGCCAAACATGCACTGATGCTTTGGGACTTTTGCAAATTATAACAGCAGTACTTCACATTACAATGTCATTCACTAGCCTGGTTTTGGTAGCTCTAATCCAAGCTCTTCAGTTTGCATTGCACTCCTGTAGTCAGGGATTATAAACAGGAAGATGCTGTAGCTGGCTGTGGGCATTTTCAGGTGGAGTTTGGGGTTTTATAGGGAACTCTATGCCCCAACCTCCTAGATAGCATTTTAAAAGTTCAGTGCAGACAAACTAGAGTTTGTCTCCACACAATCTTCCATCTTCCTCACCTTTATGATAGACCATAAGCCTACAGCAGAATCAAAAGCTCAGTGGTAGCTCCCGAAGTTGGCACACTGTGCCTAGAAAACGGGGAAAGCGAGTATCACTCAAGCAACCGCAGTGAAGATAATCACTCTTCATTATTCCAAACAAAGTTTTTCAAAAGCACTTTAGCAACACTGTTCTTAAATCAAAAGAGAGGACTGCCTGAAAAGATACTGGGAACTTAAAGTCTCTTGCTTGAAGAGCCGTTGCAGACTGCATAGTGTTTTGCAGTTGGAAATGTGCAACTGACTGTGGAAATGTGTATGTGCCTGTGTATGTCTGCTGTGTGTGAAGTCTAGAGGGATTATTCCATGTTAATGAGAGCCAAGGAATTCCTCTAGCAGCATCTTGCATAAGTGAGAATCACATAATTTAAAGCTGGCCAGGGGCAGCTTTAACTTACATGCCATTTTCAAAATTGCTTTTTTTTTTCTTTTTGAGGAAAGAAAAGCTATAACTACACTCGTTTTTGCTCGCTCCCTTCCATTTTGCATGTCCACTAACCCTTCTACAGAATGGATTTGCACCCTTCTGAAACCTGTAAGTGGAATACATGTTATTCCCTTAATGGACGAATACTGATTTTGCAGAATGAAAGTGATAATACTACACAACGCTTCCCTCAAGTCCATTAAATGAAACTCCAGGCTATACGGTCTGTAAATCACAGCAGATTATGCTACTAGGGTCCATATTCTTACTCTTCTCTGACTCCTTTCTTTTTTTCATAAAAAGCAGCAGGGAAAGGGATGTCTTTCAATAACGGAGTAGTTATTCTTTTTATTCATTTACTTGTATTAATGTCCTCAGCAATTTGAAAACATGATAACTCTCCCAGTTTATTTTCTGAAATCTGTAAACAGAGATACATTAAAATACAGGGCCTTTCTATCTGTAGCCACTCAAATCTGTGACAATTTATTTCCCTCACCATGCAGTAAATGAAAACCTGTAGTTCATAATACTTTATAATAATTAATACAAAATTGTTCCCATTTAACAAAGCAATGGCTTAACAGTAACTCATCGTTTTTCCAAATCTGAGGCATGTAACTGTGTAAGAGCTAGCTTTGATTTGCAGCGGAGCTCTGGAAAAAGCTCTTGTTTTAAGTGATTCTTCCCAGCTTTACCATTGCTTTAGAAATCCCCATCTAGGCTAGACATGGATATAATAAAAGGTTGCAATCTTTATGCAGTAAAATGTGTCACTAGCAACATCTATATAATGTAAACTGCAAGACCTCTCTTACTACCTTTTTAATTGGATTTTAAATGTTTTTAACGACACCAGTACAAATGAATCCAGCCTGTAGTCTTGTTGTTAGGAGGGAAAATGTGATATTAATAATACAGATTGAATAGTCATGACCTTTCCATCCCTAAGCTTCTTTCGATCCTTCTTTCCATCCCAAGTGAAGACAGCCAGCGCAAATAAGCTGAAAAGGGAAGGTATGGAAAACTGCCTGACTTCATGTCTCTGTTCAGTGAATAATTAACATGGAGCTTCAGCCACCATGCAATTCCAGGACACCAAGTAAAGTGCAAAAAATGAGACACTACGCATATAGAGAGACTTCTTTCTTTTAATTGACCATTGTTGAACACAAGTACTAAATCCATAACTTTTATGGCTTCCTAAAGAACTGAGAAAAGGCAAAACATATTTCCTGCAAAGATCATAAGCAAGTGTGAAGCAAGACTAGTTTTAAATTAGTACCATTAAAGGCTGGCTGGAGCTTACAGAAACAGAGACCAAAAAAACCTATCCAAGACAGTATTTTGTTTTAAATTACAAAATCCAGAGAATGGTTCGGAAATAGTGGGGTTTTTTTGCTCCTGTACATTAATTTAAATGTGAGGCAACATCTCTACATTTCATGCTAACTACCATTTCTTTTATTCTCAAACTAATCTTAGTAGGTGGAGGGAGGGAGAGGCAAACCTTTTAAGCATTTCTAGCCTGATGTGGGGGTGGAAAAAGAAGCTTGTAGGCTCTGATAGTGACTGCCCCTTGAAAATAATAATTAGCTCGAGAAAAGCACAGCAGTTTCAGCTGTCAAAAGGCACGAAATCCCAGTGTCACCAGTTTGATCAGCTCATTGATAGGATATGCAAAGACCCGTTCAGAAATGCAGGAACAGCAGTGATAGGGATCGGCGTGTTTGTACTGTGTCAATTTTAGACAGTGAAAAAACAGGATGATTGTCAAATTTGAAAAAGTAAAAATAAATCCCAGAACTTAAACAGAGTTATAGTTCTAAGGATGATGTCTTAGCTAAGCTTTGCTATTCACTTTTCTGAAAGAATAAACAAAATACAGGCTAAAAATAGTGCATCAGCAAAAAAGAGAAAAAAGCAGGACAAAAATCTTTCTAAACTGATCTCACTTGCCCTTTGGACATACAAAAAATTAGTAACTATGCAAAATAAATTTCCCTTTGAGTTCTTAATACATCAAGTAAAACAAATATTTAAATATTCCAACCGCTTTAAAAAAATTTTTTATTTACTGGCAGACGTATTTGGAGTTTTACAAATCAAGAAAGTCACAGTTTCTGCCACTACAAGTTTGTCACCTTTGCTAAAAAATAGCCTGTAGAGAGAACCCATATTCACTCAGGTTGAAGGTCAAAACTTCAGGTTTTGTTTGTGTCTTTTGCAGAAAAGCACATTTTTCCTAGTCAGCCACTTTCCATTGGAAGCTGTGCATTTGCAAGAAGATTGGCTAAAGACTGGGAGCCCTTTGTGCAGGGTTCACCCTTCGCTGTATTTTCATAGCGTGCTCAGCACGCTAGAGACACAGCCTCCTGGGTCTGGCTGGCCGTGCCTGGTGCCGTACAAGGAGTATTTGGAAAATAAAAAGAGGGTGGGAACAGCGTAAGGAGATTACAGATTACATCTCCTGCCATCCTTCTGCAGACTCTGTGCACTCACAAACACGCAGACATACACAAATAAAAGCTGATGCATAAACTACTGTATCCCCAGCCTCTGGGAAAGCATCATCATCAATATTCTCACTTTGGGCAATGAACCCCTCGGCAAGCATCCTGCACCAGCAGCGCCTACCAGCCTGTCATCTCTGCCTTTCAGGGGCAAGAAAAAAATAATCTTAATTTTGGAGGAAGGTCTGGGGTTTCTGAGGGTTGGTTGTTTTTTTTTTTTTTGCATGGGTATGAATGAACAGGAACAAAGGTAATAGCAATTAGCCTCCAACTGTAGCTGATTGTCTTACCCTAATCTGCTTTATCTTCTGATTTTGTTGCAGCACTAACAATGAACTACAAAATTTAAAAGGCCAAGGGCCCAGCGAGGCACAGATACCCACGCACGCAGGGCGTTGCTCTGATTATATCCAGCCAGCACTCTACAAACGCTTAAAAACTTTGTGCCATTTCTACCAGGCTAAAATTAGAGGAACTCATTCCCGAGATTCAAAACCATTTGTCATTTCTGTTTCCAGCTAGAAGAGAAACTCAGATGCAATTGTGATCGGAAAAAGTTGCTCAAGCAGTATTTTTTGATCAAAAAGAAACATAAGCTAATTCCAGAAGCATGGTCTTTAGGAGACGAAGGCCTTTTGCATCAAATCAGGTTAAGCAGTTAAACTACAAGAGACTGTCCCAACACAAACAAAATTTTAAAATCTTAAGAAAGCACATCGGATAATTTCTAGTGATTTTTTCATGTATGTCTGGGAAACTCGTCACTCATACAGTTTTCTTATCACAATTTAAAAACGTGTTTAAAACTTTTACTTCCAAAAATAAGGATCACAGACAGTGACAGAATTTAAGAGAAAAACATTCATTGAGAGAGATATGAATATATTTCAGCTTTTATGTGAAAAATAACCACAATCCTGATCTTTTCACAGTCAGTTGGCCTTTTGCCAATATATAATAAGATTAAAATATAAGATTAAAAGATGTTTCAAGATACTTCTACAATAACTTGCCTAAAGGTGAATTCTCACTTCTGCAGCTAGTACCTAAACATACAATCTATAAACAATTAAATAGGATAGTAAATTTTTTATTCTTTTTTTCCCTTAAAAGAAAAAAAAAAAAGAGTACCATTAATTCTGATATAGACCATTTCAGTTACAGAACTTCATGCCTTCCAATTCCAGTGCATTAAGTGAAACAGAAAGGTTATTCAGCTAAATTACAGAGTCTCTGGAAATGCATGTAATCTTTCCAAAGGAAATCTTAATTATTAAGGAACTCCAGATTCTAATTATTTTTAACTAATTGGAGCAGAAAATATTTTTAAACCTCTATTTTTCAGAAGGTACAGTTATAATATTCCTACAATGTCTGTTGGTTTTGAAATGTGGCATATTATTCAGCCTGGGTCCTTTGATGTGTTTTTTTCCCCTCCATCCATGCTCCAACAATTCTGTCATACAGAGAACTGAAAATTAAGTTATTCTCACCAGCAATACTCCCCCACAAAGAATCTATCAAACCATAGATATAAACCTCAGAACAATCCCTGCCAGGTTTCTCATGCAAATGCCGCAGAAAAACTTACAAGAGCACTTTAAGATATTGAGAACCCTTCAATACAACCCAGTATAATAACTTTTACTTGCTAATTTCTATGGGTCAGTTGCAAAGGAATAGACCTGTCAATCTTTTTCAGATGTAGCAGAATTTGTCTGTCTACAAACAGGGATGCTTTGTTGTTGCCATAGAGACTAATCCTCCACTTTCCTTCTGTTGACACAGCTAGTCACACTCTAAACTACCTGATCACACTTTTAATAGGCAGCTGACTCCAGTACCATAAAATGCTCAAATCAAGTTTGCAACACTTGATGCATCTACTGTTGCTTTTAATAAT